>NW_026262593.1:33913690-34218690 GCF_021869535.1 Mytilus californianus | reverse complement strand
AACATAAGAAAAATTGGGAATTTTTTAATTTAGTTTTAACATTAAACACTTGTACATTTTAATGAAGAACTTTCTTAACTATGGTTGACTTTGAAGCAATATTATAACAATTTGATGTTATTGATAACAGAACAGAAATTGATAAAACTTAAGTGTATTGTCAATATTAAAGATTAAGACATAGTTGATTTGATAACAAAGAAGAGTTAAAATGACAAAAATATGTAGTTTGAATACCAACGGAAACACAACTAAAAGGATATCTTCTTAAATTGATAATGTTATGAAGAATGGAAGCAAATGCTTCGGATAGTATAATACTACGACGAGCTGAAAACAATTTAATTACAGAGCAGTGGCAAATGTTGCATTTTCTCATCTATCATAGATATAAGAAGATCAGTCCGTATGAGCATAATTTCAAATCTCGTCATTTACGCACAAGAGCAATATCGTTTTGATTGAAAATAAGCAAAGTTATCATTTATTTGCTAAATTGTTTGCTTTTGTAACGTACTGGGAAGTTAAAATTTATTTCAAGAATTGCAGGGCATTTTTATTTTTTTCCAAATCGTTTTTATAAATCTTTTTTCCAGCAATTTAATAATAAAAAAAGTTGTATCTTTTGTATCATTTAGTATTGTTCGGTGCTAAGTAGTTTTTCTTAAGTATTTGTTTCTGTTAATTGGTAACGTAGGTTACATATTTCAATTTTTGTTTTATTTGTTTTAGTAATTCGATAAACACTTCATAAAGGATCGCATGGTGAAAAGTCATTTAAGAAAGGACACTCTTTCATTTGGTATTAAGTACGACAAAAACAAAAGTTGAAATAAAGAATAACAAAACAATACCGTATTCAGATGTTTAAATTGGGAGCTTCTTTTATTGCTATAGTTTCGCCTTCTTTGAATATAAGAGTTACCAGTCTTGTATCATTCGGATACAGAATCATTTAATTCAATGGCCTTTATTCTGGTTTCTTAAAGATTAAAACATCATGATCGTTAAATTTCTGGATAAAAAAATACAAGAACACGAGTTTCCTCGTTGAAGCATCCCATACATCTTTTCCATTACTATTTACATACATTCATACAAAACGCGTTTCAATTCTTATAAATTTGATCAACGTTTGATACCCAAAGCGAATTAAATGACATTCATAACCTGATATTGTCTAATCAAGTTCAGTCATACACCTGCTTACATTGTTATGTGCAATAGACATAATAGAATATTTGTAAATAAATTTGGTAATCTTTAATGTTTGCACAGATTATAAGGTCCGTTTTAGACAACATGAGATGTCAGTACTTAAAAATCATATAACGTCCCACACATTCATGTACAAAATTAAACTTATATTATCGCTAATATTATCACACATATCTTGATACATATAGATCTGTACAAGTGCTTCTACAATTAATTCAAAGTACGTAGTTTGTCGTTGAATCCTTATTGTTAAAACATCATAGTGTAAATCTTATTTTAGTCGTCTTCCTATAAGAAACCGAAATCTTGAACTGAGTAATTTGACTGCAATATCGCGAATGATTTATAATAACAATAACTATAAATCACCACTTGGATTACGCATACCTGGTAATTCTTTTGATGTAAAAATTATAGGTTTTATATTTATTCGGTAAAGATTCCCTCAGAAATTATCCAATGTTGGATCTGCAAATATGCGGTAACAAATTTTGTCATTTTCCTAAGCGTGATTCGAACAATGCTTCTGTGATAGCTTTGCTCCGCTTGCTTTATGTGCAACACCATATACCACTCGGCTAACTAGGTTATGAAAGGCAGCATTCGTTACTTAAGTCATGCATTTCGCCGTTGAATTCATTAAAGTTGCTGGTAGATGGCATATCCTGCAGATCAGCTGTTTTTATCAGTTTTGAAGTTTGATACCAACCACAAAGTTGCATTAATATGTTTCTTTACGTCTTAATACGCAATAATCGACAATAAAAATTGTCAATCGGATAACATGGGTTATGCAGTGCTAACATCACAATTACATATACTGAATCTGAAATTATGCCAAACCATGTAAGACCTTCACTACCAATTAGGGTGTTTCCATAAGAGGGATTTAAACAGATTTATGCGACATCGTGAAAACTTTGTATATACTGTTTCCAGAGCCCTATACCATTCAATCATCTAAAACATACAACTTTCGTTAGTTGAATAATGCTTTATTTCCCCGTCGCGCCTTTATAGTGGATTGAAATAAAGTACATGGTGTATACTTGCATGATGATCTGATGAAAAAATTGCTAATATGAATGGAATGAAATATACACGTTTTTGATATACGCAGAAATTTAAAATTTATTTAATAAAGATCAGAGCGTTATTCTTTCATTTCTTATAAATATAAGAAATAGAAATAGAAATAGAAATACGCTTTATTCGTTCGAACGTAAAATTTTTATTCGATAGAAATGATAGTCTATGAAATGTAGAAAATATCTAAGACAACGTTATTAGTTACTCAAATCTAAAAATAGAAAACCTGAGTTATCATTTTGAAAAAGTAGTTATTATTTTCATTGATTATTTTTTTGTTTGCATTCTTTAATGATAAAACTGAATATACAGAAACGAAATTCATTAGAAAGAATGGATGTTAGTATGTGGAATTATTACTTACGAACATAATCTTTGTTAGTGATTAATAAATGCCTTTGATCATATTTATATCAGACTATTACTAGTGAGCCTGTCAGTTCTAATGTAAAATAAACCAGCTTTTTTAAAGGAAAATAAACCAACATACAAATATATATCTTTTTTTAAAGCCATTATCGTCAACACTATACGGTTATAAATATCAACGTGGAAGTTAAACGTAATAAATGACTAAAATTATGTAATATGAAACGTGATAGTTTTATGTAATATGCGTTCCGTGAATATTAGGAATATAAACGTATTTGGAAGTTATCAATCAAAATCTAAAATTAATCCTCATTTATATTGTATTATTTGTGACTTTCATGTGATTTTACTCGGAAGATGGTTTGTGAAAATGGTAAATTATATAATGTTGCAAATTCGGACAGCCCTTATGAGAAATACTAACTCCAAATTTACTACTACCAAGAAAGATGAGTAATTAAAAAATCTTTACGTATTTGCTATTTTATGAAACATCATATCCTATATTCCTCTCTGTTTAATGCACTGCAATGTTTTATTCAAGCTTTCTAAATTGATGTAAGTCATTCAAGAAAAATAAGGTCATGCGCAGTACGATTGTAGTCCTACTTTCATATTACTGTGTGCTTTATATATTGGCAAAATGACCTATATAATGGTTGACACTACCAATTGTAATGCACCGAAAGCGTTTTTTCAGAAAAAAAATTGTCTCTTCAGGTTTAAGCTGTTCGGTTGAGATGTTTTAACAAATAACATATTAAGATGTTGACAGCGTTGTCTGGCCGAGTTGCAACGTTTGTTTAATTGATAAATTAATAAATTAATAATTTATAAACGGACGATAAACGTTTTGTTTATGTTACTCAGGTAGTGTAAAGCTTTATATTGTATGTTTATAAGGATTGAATGAATTTGTTCAATTAGTTGCTTTCTACCTTTTGATATGTCTAAGCAAAAATGAAACTCGGAAACGTGTGATAAAATGAAAATTCAAATTTAGCGACAATTCTAGGAATGGTGGTATACATATTGAAGGAAAATGTTTATAAAAAATTATCGTATACTGCATAAGAAATATTAATGACAATAAGGAATACAATCTGTGAACATGTATCCTTCACAATTGAAATTTGAAAGTAAGGAATACATTATGTGATCTTATACAGATATATTGGATAGGGTATATAGTTTGATACAATTAGCCTAGTGATTATTTGCTTAAATGTAATTGTAAATCAACCCTCTCACCCTTCTTTTACAAAAAATAATAAGGCAATGAGAATTACGGGTTTTCTCATTTGAATATTTTAAATTAGATGTAAACGTATTCGAAAACGTCGTATAATTATCTGATTATTACTGATTTTTCAAATGAGTTTAGCACAGATTGTACTGTAGAAAGCTACAATGTGACAACTGAATTACTCATCACTTGTTATGTAACGAAGAGAAATTAAGTTGGTATGAGAGGGAACAGTATAATACTGATGTTCAAAACCTGCAGTATGGGCTTTGCTCATTGTTGAAGGCCGTACGATGACCTATAGTTGTTAATTTCTTTGTCATTTGGTCTATTGTGGAGAGTTGTCTCATTGGCAATCATACCACATCTTCTTTTAATAGATACATTTTTCAATATACAAATCAAGAAAACAAACTGAAGGAATCGTATGATGAATAGATTGAACGAAAAGGTAACGAAACATAACGTAGAAAACATTCATAATTGCAATTATTAATGTGTTATAACAGATACTAAATATCAAACCAATTGTGATTAATTTGGAATAAAATTCTGTAATTCTATACACGAAACAGAATTAAATCATAAGCAAGCTTAGAGGTATAAAGAAAGAGAAAGAGACACATATACATAGTGAACACGTGACTTCAAAGTCTCTCGTAATACGAATTTCCACTTTATAGCAGTACTATTTCGTGTACAGCATATATTGCACGTCTACACACCAAGCAAAACTTATAAATGTTCTTCTTGTGACCGTTCTAAAACATATAATTGTATGTGATAAACAGAAAGCTGATTTTATTGAACTGAATTCCACAATTTTTGCCCTTTATAGAATTAAACGAAATCGTTTAATTCACTTCTGTCTCACGGAGTCTAAATCGTATCTTTAAAATTTAAACCCGTTCCAGTTTAGATCTTTAAATTTATCATAAACAAATCATTGTTGCACCATCTTATCACACTATCGTATGAAGTTAACGTATCTGTCATTATGTAATCATCCGTCGTTTATATGTTTATGGTACCCTGAATTCATGAAAAAAAATGACACTCTACTGTTATCTGAAATAGACAGATTCCAAACCACTCCTAACTATTTGAAAAGTGTAGCATTTCTATAGATTTACTACACACTAGAGGTTCGGCCTTGTAATATTTTAATTCAATAACCAATATTTAGAATGACTCGTTCAAAGCTATATTGTCTTTTTTTTTAGAAAATTGTGTAGCTATAGAAACAAGATTTATAAATGCAACTAGTTGTCAACAATATATTTAAGAATGCAATATACAAATAAAAGATGAGGTTCAGTAAATGTCATTCAATTAGCTGTCAAAAATTATAACTAACATATAGACATACAATGTATATGGAGAGTAATAGAATATGTTAAACTTTAAATTAACCTACAAATGAAATAAAATCACTTACTTTCCCGGAGCATTTGAGTTCTTTTAACTTTTTTGTGAGGTTTGTGCTTCCAATTGTTTAGTTTTCTGCAATTTTTGGTGGACTTGTTTGTCATTTTGTCGTTGTTTATTTGTTTGCAGATGGTACATTGTAATACTCGTTTTTCTTAAACTTATAATGTTTGATTGGCCATTTTGTATCTTCGTCCTGTTTGAGTTATCAAATATATGTCATCGATGCAAAATATCTCGAACAAAAGCCATTAAGATATGACACAAGACAAGCAATAATGAAGCTCGGGACGTGGTACAGACACATGAGAACATGTAAAAATAAAATGATTGATGAATTAAGGCGACAGTAGTGTAACTATGTTCAAAGCTCGTAAATCGTAAAAAGCAAACGTCGCGCATACGTAATGTTTTTAGCTGTACGAAATCACTAAAATGATAATACTAATAGTAGAAGACATTTCAATGCATCAAGGAAGAAAATGCTGATTCAATGGAGAGGTGAAAAACTCAATGACGTGCCGGATGATAAGATATGTGGGTATTGCCGTACAAGAAACGCGTTGCGTCAAATGATTTTAATGCTGTAATCCCAACATCAAAACTGCTTTGAATTTTGCGATAGATATATAGCTTATTTGTATTTTGTTCTGTTAAACATAATATCAGTGAAAATTTTACACAATTTTTAACGGACATAGTTGTATGCATTCTACGTATATAAGTGAATCACAGGCAATTGGAAAATTATATACTAAAACAAGAAAATTACCAAAACGAAAAATGAAACAGTACACATTTTATTCATGTCCAACTTTTGATTTAAATTGCCTTTTGAAAACCTATCTCATTCTAGTCATTTGTCCAGGTTTGACGGTACTTGTGGACGTTTTGGATTTTTATCAAAGATTTTACGCTACAGTAATTGTCGAAATGCGCATGTGGTGCATTAAAATTGGAACCGTTTTATGTTATTAACAGTGGGTCAATACCTCTGCTGGGGAATTTGTTTTCCATCATTTTACGCTTTAAATCCTCGATGATAAATTTATTTTTAAACAATAATTTATGTATTACCCACTTATGAACTCTGTATGGAATGAATGTAAGATTATTTTAAATGTTTTTTTTGTGTTGATTGTCTTCGTGATGAAGTATTAGTTAAGTTTAGCTCGCGTGCCAGTTGGAAAATATCTATATTGTCCTATTTTCTTACGATTTGTTCAATACTTTTTAATTCAAACTGGACATGACGATGTGAAGTCTTTAGCAAAAATGGTAATTTTTTATTTCCGTTACGTTATTAAACCAATATCCTTGAATTCCTTATTGTACGCATCTCCAACAAAATAATCAATGTTTCAAGGAAGTGTGTAGTTCAGGGAAAACTTTAAAGTACGCAGAAATGTGAAAAGAAAAAAAATAATATCTGATTTTGGTTGATTGTCATCATGACTACAAATATGATTATTAAATTAGACAATATTGCACATGGTTAAATAACGGCTCTTTCATAATTACAATTTCCAACTAGGATTTAAAATATGCATTATTGTATTTGCCGTACTCCTCCAATTCTAACGAGTATGAAAGCGACAAACCATGCTACATTACACGAAATGTAGAGATGAAAAGCATGTAATTCACTACAACTTCATAATATGTTTACATTTAATATTATCAACATGAAATAATATTGTAATTGCTAATAAAATTGTAAAACGTAACCTAGAAAGTTTATTTTTAAGTGGTGATATACAATTACGTTCAGTTTGATTTTTCCATCTCGTGTTAAACTCCCACTTGCGCAGGAGACCAATCTACTACTAATAAATCTATCAACAAACATATGGTGGGGAGTCTATAATTGGTCATGTATTTTGGAAAGGGTTACATTGTACTTATAAAAAAGACTTACGATATTGTACCCAATAGAACGAGTTAATACACTTAAAAAAGCAAGTAATGAGTGGGAAAAAGCTTTTTTTTTTTTGCACCAAGCAAACTGAAATTAGAACTCATCTATCATAAAAGTTTTAATACTGTAAATATTAAAAATCTAAGTATATGAGCGACAAATTAGGATTTCTTAATCTATGACATTTGTTATTGTTCAAACGGTAAACTATTATGCACGAAAATTATTTCATCATATATAAAAATGAACAATAAAAAAAAAGATATTTCAATATGGTAATTGAAAATAAACATAATTTATTTGGACGTACTTAACCATAGATAAAATTGTCTCTTTAAAGTATCCATTTTCCCTATATTTTATAAACGTTTAGGTGCCTCGGATGATGCCTCATAAAGGTAGTGTCGATATTATTATTTCAATAACTTACACAGGTAAAGCTGAGTTATAAGGTTTGAATCATGGGTTATCAATTTAACACCAAAGTAAGATATTTGAACATTTTTTTTTTTCAATCGATACTAACATAGATTTTGGTTTTGATAATTAAAACATAACTATAACTATGCATTGCTGTACCGAAATGACAACTTGTGGTCCTTCCTCTTGTCTACTAGGACGTTAAGCAACCAACAATCAATCAATCAATCTTGTCTACTAGTATATTATTTACTTATGTTTCGGCATTGCACAAGTTTATGCTTTTTCGCAGACTGTCTATGACGTTTTTACACTAAATCTGTTGAATGTGTACTGATTTCTACTATCGTTTGGGAGAACTTGTTTTTATTTATTAGTTGTTATTGGCTTTGAACTAGCTAGCAGTAACTGCGAAAACTTTTATATCGTACTTTGTGCCATCTTTCTTATGTTCGTTGTATTTTGTGCTTCTTGCCGATTGTATGAGTTAAGGAATTTCTCATTAATTTGTGCATTTTGTTTTTATGTTTTGTTGTTACACCATTGTCAAAGGTTAGAGGGACGATTGAACACTCACAAACATGTTTGATTGGCATTGCACAAGATCATTTGTTGCTTTCTGAGTGTTAATGACGTTTTAACACTTTTGGATGTTAGATGTGTACTGATTGATATTTTGATCTTAGATACCTGATTTTTTATTAGCTGTTATTAGCTTTAAATTAGCTTTCAGTGACTGCGAGTACTCTCCAATCCGTAATTTGTGTCTTTAGTGTTTTTGGTAGATGTTTTTGTGTTTTGTATCGATCTGATTAATTAAGCTCTTTGTAACTGATTTTTTCAGTTTGTTCTTCTGCTGTGCTGTTACACCACTATCCCAGGTTAGGGGAGAGTTGGGTGCCTGCTAACATGTTTAACCCCATCATAGTCTGTATGTGATTGTCTTAAGTTGTTTGTTGCCTTATATCATATCTGTTTTTCTTTTATTGTATTAAACAGAAATCAGACCGATAATTTTCTCGTTTGTATTGTTTTACATTTGTCATTTCGGGGTCTTTTATAGTTTGCTATGTGGTATGGGATTTGCTCCTTCTTGATGCCGTACACATATTTGCAGACGTCTACGTCATTTGGTCTCTAGTAGAGAGTTGTATTATTTGCAACCATACTACATCTTCTTATTTTTACATTAAACCCACTACATTACATATAAGCATTTCTAATGTCATTAGCCTGTAATTCATTGGTTGTCGCTAGCTGTAATCTGTTATATCTATTTATCGTATATTATTTACCTATAAATTGTGCCCTTTTTTTTTAATTTGAAATGTTTCACATTTTGTCATGCATGTCGGGGCATTTTATAGCTGACTGTAGGGTATGGGTTTGGTCATTGTTGATGGCCTTACAGTGACATGTAGTTGCTTAAATCTGCGTCAGTTGACTATGGTGCATTGCTGTCTAATTGTCAATCATACCACATCTGTTTATTTTTTATATACAATGACATATTTTGACTTCACTATCACTGCAATCTAATGATACATAACATAGAGGCATCAGAAGTTTACCGATGTTCAAATCTAATGAAAACATTGAGAAGATCAAATGCAAGATCAAACAAACACATAATGAGCGAATCACATGCACTCCAAAAGGACCAAAACAGAGCGAGTCGAAAGGGTAAGCATCCCCTGCTAAAAAGTATAAATAGGATTTACAAAAAATATTAAACAACATTAGACCACACCAACTACCACCACCGACCCGAAAAGTAATAAAGACGTACAATCAATCGAGGTTCTGCAATCTGTCGGTACCTGTAATTTTGCATTGCACAATGACATGTTTTCTCTGACTGTTAATGACGTCTAAACACTAAATCCATCGGATGTTGAATGTGCGCTGATTGATACTTTAGTCTTAGATACATGATTTTTTAATTAGTTGTTATTGGCTTTTAACTAACTGCCAGTAACTGCATGTACTCTCAGATCTGTATTTAGTGTCTTTTTTGTTGTAGGGATGTATAAATACCCTGCCACGTCTGGTTTGTGCTTTTGTTACATGTTTTTCTGCTTTGTATCGATCTTATCAGTTAAGTCCTGTTCAACTGATTTTTATGGTTTGTTCATGTGTTGTACTGTTACACCACTGTCACAGGTTATGGGAGGGTTTGGCGCCCGCTAACATGTTTAACCCCGCCACATTCTGTATGTGTCTGTTCCAAGTCAGGAGCCTGTAATTCAGTGATTGTCGTTTGTTGCTGTATATCATATTTGTTTTTCGTTCATTGATTTTTACATAAATCAAGCTGTTAGTTTTCTAGTTTGAATTGTTTTACAATAGTCATTTCGGGGCCTTTTATAGCTGACTATGCAGTATGGGTTTTACTCATTGCTCATTGAAGGCCGTGCGGTGACCTAAAGTTGTTAACGTCTATGTCGTTTGGTCTCTGGTCGAGAGTTGTCTCATTGGCAATTATACCACATCTTCATATTTCTATACAGCTTAATTTTTATATACAATGACTTACTTATACTTGACTATTACTGCAAACTAATAATGCACTGTGAAATTTTTGGGGATATCATATGGGTCGGGCGACATTGTAGATGCTATATGGGTCAAGCAGATGGCTGATTAACACCGGGAATATTCTGAAACTATATTACGCTTGGTATAAGAATTGGTGATTTAAACAAACTGTTAATACTGAAAATAACCTAATCGGTTTGAATGTAAAATAAAAAATACCAGTTTAATCAGCAAACATGTAGTGAAAACTCTTTTTTCATGTTTAACTATAATGATGATTGCATGACCATGTTTCCTCCCCTAATTACATAAAATCAATCATTTAAAGGTAGTCTTAATTGCACTTTAATGTGTGAAAACTAAATGTTTAAAAAACTGATTGCAAGCCAAATAATTGTTTTGCAAGTCTACTTAATTCATTCTACACGCCAACTGATGCCTTTTCCTAGAAGTTTTATTTTTTCGCATCTTGTTTTGTTCGGTCTGCATTTTGAATTTTATTATGAATTCTATAGTTGAAAGACCTCCACATGCATGTTTTGTTAAAGTGTAATAATACTTCTAGATTAATTATTATTTTCCGTTCTTTGTACAAGAGGTAACACTATGCTAACATAAAGTACATGCTGTAATATCTGTATGTTAAATGATGATAATCTGACGGATTCAAATTATTTTTCAAAAATTGTTTTCGAGGTTTCATATGCAATTTTTAAGACGCAGGTTATGCCTTGTATTTACTCATAATTTATGATTTAGTTAAAACTGCTGAAGTTTAACCACGCGTTCATGCTTGTAGAACTTCAGAAGCCGATCAAAAACAGCGAGAGAAGCCGAATGGTTTCTTTTCGTCTCTAAAAATATAAAATTGTTGAACAATATATGATAACAGAATTGATATCGTATTATTTGATTATAAAGTTTATTAGATTATGTCCTCACATTACATACTGGTTTGTATAGAATTAAATAAGAGTTTCAGTTGTTGATAATATAGAAAAAACCTTGCGTCTAGAAATATATATCCAATTCATTTACGCAATATTAAGAAACAGAGAGAAAGATAACTCTGCCCGATCCTAACTAAATATTTCTTTGCGCCTAGTATAACAAAAATGATCAAAACTTTAAAAAAAAACCCAAAAATTTGGGGTTGTGAATTGTGAATTGTTGACATGATATAGATTTCGTGAAACGCCATAAGTTTATATACAACAAACAAGCATAAAATTGCATTTTATAGAACAAAACTAGTTGAAAATACCTGTTTGATTTTTTTCTGTCTTGATCAACTAATCCCATGTATTTATATTACGTTTAAAAAATATTTCCTAGAATTCAAGAGATTCTAAAATAGCAAATTATTCATTAGATTAAACAAAAGGGTATATTTACAAAGGAATTATAACATGTCTTGACTGCAGAATTTACCTCATACTAACAAAAAACGTATTTTACCTGTGTATAATATGACGCATGTTTCTTCAAAAGTGATGATTTTCTATAAATTGTTTGAAATTTCACAGTGATATCATACTTTAACTTTGTTTAAACCTGTTTATTTATTTTTGACTTTAATTATTTATCCCTTGTAATTTTTTATTAACTGTGTATTTGCATTCAGGTGTCACAGGTCAAATTTATTCGTTCATTGAGTGTTAATTTACGTTTTTTGATTGAGTTAAGCCTTCCAACTGATGTTTTATAGTGTGTTTTTCTATGTTGTGATGTTATACTATTGTTTCAGAAAAGGGAGAAGGTTTGGTACCATTAAAACGTTTAATCCCGCTGCAAATGTTTGCACCTGTCCTAAGTCAGGAATCTGATTACAGTAGTTGTCGTCTGTTTATGTAGTTCATACGTGTTTCTCGTTTCTCGTTTTTAGAATCGATTCTATATAGATTAGACCGTTGGTTTTTCCGTTTGAATGGTTTTACACTAGTAATTTTTTGAAGCCCTTTATGGCTTGCTGATCGTTGTGAGCCAATGTTCCGTGTTGAATGGCCGTACCTTGACCTATAATGGTTTACTTTTATAAACTGTAACTTGGATGGAGAGTTGTCTCATTGGCACTCATACCACATCTTCCTATATCTATTTGGAGAAAAAAATTGTATAAACCAATGAGGCATGTAGCCTGTCTTTTACATATATGGATAAATGTAGATGATAGGTATACGTCAACGACACAATTACCAAACAAACTGAAAACAAAAGACAAGTATAGGTTAACAAATTGCCTTCAGAAATAGACACATGTCTATACAAAATAAAGAGTTTTCAGATGCCCTGGTTGTATAAATGATGTTATAGATTAAACAGATATCATCAAATAGTGTCCATGAACACCGACTTCCCTACAAGACGAAAACATTAGCATCAAACTAAGTGTATAAGGCAACCACAACGACGTTACTGACTTGGTCCATGCACGTTACATATGATAAGTTTAAACTAGTCTTTGTGGTGGATAGATGTTTCATTGGGAATACCTTTTATATTAAAAAACATATTTATCCGCCTTATTTGAATGTTGATCATTAGAATTACAAATGGTGCATAGGAAACGTACAATAAAAAACTATTGAGAAATTTCACATATCTCTATTTTCACGCGTTCCATTGGTTGATAACGTTTGCTTTTGCCAGTTTTTGTGGACTCTCCCTTAATAAGTTTACCTTTGAGTTCGGTACTTTTGTTTTACTTTTGTACCGGTATATTAGACTACAAAAATACAGATATGAACAGCCCAATACTTAGTAATATCATATACAAGAATGTTAGTAGTTCCTGATATCAAACTCAAAGCACATAATCTGCAGAAATATAATCCTGATATACTACTAGTACATGTACATATTTGTAGAAGAAGACAAGCTTGTGGTTTCGAATGATCATCTTAGTAACATAAAAGACGTATTTGAGCAAACTTTCACTTGAAAAATATATACCTCGTTTATTACAAATATAAAATTGAGAATGGAAATGAGGAATGTGTCAAAGAGACAACAACCCGACCATAGAGCAGACAACAGCCGAAGGCCACCAATGGGTCTTCAATGCAGCGAGAAACTCCTGCACCCGGAGGCGTCCTTCAGCTGGCCCCTTAACAAATATGTATACTAGTTCAGTGATGATGGACGTCATACTAAACTCCAAATTATACACAAGAAACTAAAATAAAAAATGATACAAGACTAATAAAGGACAGAGGCTCCTGACTTGGGACAGGCGCAAAAATGCGGCGGGGTTAAACATGTTTTTGGATATCTCAACCCTCCTCCTATACCTCTAGCCAATGTAGAAAAACAAACGTACAACAGTACGCACAGTAAAACTCAGTTTGATTCTAAAGTAATATACTTCAAACACAAATAACTAGTGGGCATTTCGTTGTTTTAGAATGGTACAATAGTCTTCAAAACTGTCAAGTAACTATTCATTTTACTTAACCTGCTAAAGATCCATTTCATAATTGGGAGACCTTAGATAAAAATGAAATCGAATTAAATGTATCCGAACCAAAATTGATTAAGTAATAAGAAATCTCACAAGAAAATTTGAAGATACAAAAAAGCAAATTTGAGAGAAAGTTAATAAACATATTAATAGCAATGATCATCCTCAAACTGTCGATAACTTCCGGTTATAAGTAAAATCTGGTAATTCGTATGAAGGATTGCATTCAGAACGAATTATATAAATCCTATAAAGACTATTTGTAAACAACACTAATATTCTTCATCTGTAAATTGGATATCACGTTATTGTCTCACAGTGAATAAGCTACCCATGCCTTAATTCTAGACGTCTGCAAGTCCTTCTGGTTAATCAATGACTATAATTAGATACGACGGGTCATTTATGGACGATTCAAAACCAACTAAGATAAATGGTGACTCGGAAAATAGGTAATTTCAGAAAATATTGAAAAAGACGAATCCAGGAAAACAAACCAAGTTCTGACAAACAAGAGAAGATATTCTCGAATAGTTAACACTTGAAATAAACCGGTGAATAATAATATCCCACCAAATCCGGAAGTTATATTACATTTATAGTTATATTTGAAGACCAAAACGTTGCTAAACACTTGTCCTACCTCCATGACAAATACGTTGTTGTCCCCTCAGATAATGCCTCAAACAACATCGTTTTTGTGTATAAATCACATTACATAAACTGCTTGATAAATGAATTAGGTATTGACAATTCACTTGGAAATTCAGCATATACCCCCACGACACTTACTAAAGAGGAAATCCTGGATAAGGTCTGTTCTGTGCTCCTTTGGAATTTCAACCAAAGATGACAAACTGGATCTTCCATCACTATATTGGATACCTAAACTACATAAGTGTTCTTACAAACAACGACGTATTGCTGGGTCTTCCAAGTGCTCCACGAAACCTCTTTCTACATTTTCAACATCAATTTTATCAGCAATCAAATCCGGGCTTCAAAGTTATTATGAAACTACCTATTCTAGAGGTGGCGTGATTCAGATGTGGATACTAAAAAAATCCAAAGATCTTTTAGAGTACATACAATCTAAGACTCTTTCATCTTGCAATAGTATTAAAACATTTGACTTTTCTACACTTTACACGAGTATTCCCCACTCCAAACTAAAAGACAAATTGAAAGAGTTGGTCCTGGTTTGTTTCATAAAAAAGAATGGTCAATGTAGATACAAGTATCTTGTCTTAGGGAGGGATAAATCCAACTTTGTGAAAAATCACTCTGATTCTAACAAAAAAATCTCTGAAACTGACATTATCAAAATGCTTGATTTCTTGATTGACAACATATTTGTTACGTTTGGAGGACGTGTTTTTCAACAAATAATCGGCATTTCCATTGGAACCAACTGTGCCTCTCTTCTTGCCGACTTGTTCCTTTATTCCAGGAACTTCTTAGGAAGAAAGAAAAGAAGTTAGCAGTATCCTTTAACTTTACTTTCTGCTACATAGATGATGTTCTCTCACTAAATAATTCAAAATTTGGTGACTATGTTAAACGCATCTATCCCAAGTCGAACTTGAGATAAAATATACAACAGATACAGTTAAATCTGCCTCATATTTTGACTCACATCTAGAAATCGACAATGAGGGTCGGTTGAAAACAAAACTTTATGGCATAAGAGATGATTTCAGCTTCTCAATTGTGAACTTTCTATTTTTATGTAGCAACATTACAGCAGCGCCTCCATGCATACGGAGTATATATCTATACTATACTCCAGTGCTTGTATTTCCTATCATGATTTCCTTGATAGAGGGCTGCTGCTCACAAGGAAGATATTAAACCAAGAGTTCCAAGTGGTGAAGTTGAAATCATCCCTTTGTTAATTTTACGGACGCCATCGCGAGTTGGTTGACCGTTACGGAATATCCGTTTCACAGATGATAGCGGATATGTTCCTAATGTCGTAACTACAATTGCACCCTTTTCCCGAATGTGATCTTCCGAATTAGACTTATTACCGGGTTTGTACTAACTTGTGCAACACGACAGATGCCACATGTGGAGCAGGATCTGCTTACCCTTCCGGAGCACCTGAGATTCCCCCAAAGGTTTTGATGGGGTTCGTGTTGCTCAGTCTTTAGTTTTTTATGTTGTGTTTTGTGTACTATTGTTTGTCTGTTGGTTTTTTTCTTTTTTAGCCAGGGCGTTGTCAGTTTATTTTCGACTTATGAATTCGAATGTCCCTTTGGTATCTTTTGCCTCTCTTTTACATGTCATAGCATCTCCTGGTCCGAAATCGAAACATTTGTCATTGTACACAATTACCTTTGAGGTTGATTCAAATAATGTCAATCTCGGTATACGAAAGTGATCAAAACCGAAAAATGACAAATAAATAGTAGAAAGATGTGAATTAACCAATTTTATTTCATAAAATAAAACATACAAATAAGAATAAAAGATAGGCGTTTATTATATCAATTAGTACTGAAGCGAAGAAATATTTAATAATAAATTGTAGACCGATAAAACACGAAACAAATGACTGCAAAAGTTATGCCCCCAAAAAAGAGAAATACGTTTTCCGTTTTAATGTTGTCTTAGCATGGGACATCTTTCTTAAACCGATTGTAAACATGCAAATTGAAGTTGTTTTGCAATATAAAACTTTATGAATTGAAGCATCATTTCAGAGATGTATCTATGAAATCTTACATCGTCACTTAACGCAACCTCAACCCCACGCTGCAGAGGCTACAAACCTTGGACAAGGTCATTAGTACAAGTTTTTGGGAAAACATATTTTATAACGAGTACACATCTTCCCTCTATCATGTCAAGAAAAGTTTTGATATCGAAAACATCGTAAATAAGAACTAGCCAACCAAATTTTAGTTAATTCAATTAGAATCGGTATATAGAAAACAAAACATAGTCTATCAAAACCAATAAAATAGAAAATACTGCATTCGAAAATTCTTGCAGTTACTGATATTTTTTTTATCAGCTTCTTGCCATTATTAGCTTCTTACGGTAATTTTATTTATAAAGATACTCCCTTATATTTTTTTCATTTAAGCCTTATAGACCAAAGAATAATAATTGTATCTATAATAATAACTCACAATAGAATGTTGACCACTGAATGTTTTTTTTTGTGACGTTGAGTTGCTGTCTCATCGATTTGAATCCACATCTGCCTTTATTCATTTAAAAATATGTCATTCATTGATACCAAAATTGCGAAATATATGTGTCAACGGCCGATGTAATTCAAAATAGATACATGTAGCATACAGAAAAAAACATGAATAGCAGTGTGCAACACGACCTTCTTTAATACCCATGGTTAATTTGAGCAAAACACTCCAATTGAAAAATTGCGATGTTTAGTAAATTGTTTATAATCAAATCAATTGAAAAAATGTAATCTATTAAGATTCAGAAAACTACTTTTATGTAATTATATCCTTGAGCAACATTTTCATTCAACAAACAAAAAAATGATTAAAAGGACAAGTCATTAACCTTTTCGCTTTATTAATTACATTAACATAAAAAACTTAATTTGAAACAAAATTTGAACTGATTGGTTGAACAAGGTTAAACATAACATTATTGGTATACATATCAAATATTGGAATTTTATATAGATACCCCTTTTATATTAAAACTAATGGACATATCAAATCATATCTTAAATATTGTATAGAAGTTTACAATGTAGGATAAATGTGGTATATATATCCGGGTCCTTTTGTAATAGTGTATTCCTTTCACCATGGGTTTTTTGAGGGGTTAGAAAATATCAAAATCAGCATGTAAAAATAAATTTTCCTTGGAAATTATACACTAGTGTATTTCATCCTGGAAATATTATACACAAATAGACAAACGATAATTTATGTTATATGCATCTGGCTGAAGTTATTCTCCAAGGAAATGAGACAATGATGAACACCAAGTGATAGCAAGAAGTTACCTTGAAACAATAAACTACTGCAATTATTCTTCAAGGAAATAAGACTATGAGGGAAACTAAGCGATGGTTATAGCTCACATGGAAGGGTCATAGTTTTTCTAATAGATATACTCTAATAAATTTTACATCAATTTATGCAAAAATATGTGTCACATCAAACAGTAAATTCATGATTTAAATTCATAATACTTCACAGCTTTGAACCATTATGATAGAGTGTATTTATCTCAATTACAATATTATTCGTAAATACTAGATTGTTTCATTTTTTAAGCCATTTTTGTCCACTTGAGGTCTCTTTGGGAATAGGTTTTAACATCTACTTAACTCCAATGTCACAAAAAAAAACATTGCTGTATGTTTGTTCTGTTTCGCACTATTTACGGAAAAACAACACTAGTGTAAATTTATTCATCGGAAAATCTAAACGACGGAATAAAAGTACGTTTACACTTTCAGTCATGACGTGGACAAATACGACAATGATTCCACAAGACATGTAAAATGAAATCATATATAAAAAGAAGAAGATGAGATATGATTGCCAATGAGACAACTGTCAACCAGAGACCAAATGATACAGAAGTTATCAATTAGATGACCGCACGACCTTCAACAATGATCAAAACCCATACCTCATAGTCAGCTAAAAAAAATCCCCGAAATGACAAATGTAAAACACTTTAAACGAGAAAACTAACGACCTGAATTATGTTCAAAACAATGAACAAAAACAAATATTATATATAACAACAAACGACAATCACTGAATTGCAGGCTTAATTGTAAGCTGGATTTTTGGCCTTAATTTTTGGTAATTGTACCATATACTAATTATTGTTAAATTAATTCATGTTTAGCTGTAATTGTTGTCTTAATGTCTGATAAATGTATCATGGTTTGGCAACATTAAAGCTTTCGTGGACTTCTCAACTTCCTCTTCGCCCAAGATTATATATTGCTGAAGTTAAGTCAATAAAATTGTTGAATCTATACAATGTTACAAAATGGAACGGGGCATTGTTAAATTCCGTGGTTATTCATCACTGAATATTAAATTTTCGATTTACTGCTGTATGTTTTTGATAATCAGATTTTTCGGATAGTTTACAGAGCATTCACATATACGTTTATCATCATTACTGAATTCAACTTATGAAATTGAAATGCTCGTCTTAAGTCATATGAAAATGGTTTGTTTCATTTTTTCTTAACTGTCTATTATTGTAAGGCTAGACATTTTATTTGTGTACATTTACGATAAGTTTCCAGTTGATTTTTTGCAACATTAATATGTAAATATTTCATTCCAATTTTTCTTCACACTTGAAATGAGTTTGATGAAACAGATCACATTTCTTTAAAACCTGCTGACATTCAACTGTTTTGTTATCAATCTTAAACCAATACGGAATACAGTTTTCTTGTATTTAATCAGTTTTTAATCCATCTAAAATTGTAGAACGGTTACAACAGATCACACAGGGAAGGAAGCCAAACTTTTAAGATCTAATGCACAAGCGTATTATTCATTTTTCAGAGTTTTTTAATTGTATAATTTACAATGTATTAGTAATCAGTTCAAATTTTGATTACGCAACATTTTCAAAAAATATCAATTTAAATCAAGTGTTAAAACTGTTTTAATGTAGAAATTAATAAGAAAATTGAAATAGCTTTTTACTATCTGTCTATTTGTATGTTCTCAATTTTATAGTAAAATTACTTCATTATATTTTATATTTAAACGGGTAGGACGAACGCACATTATATACATGTTTTAAAGAATGCTACAATTTATCTTTTGAATGCCATTGAACAGACATTTTGTCGCTTCTTTTAGTTAATTTCATTATTAGAAGGTGCATTAATTAAACAGACTGACATTCTATTCTATTTTGAGTAGTTCTTAACTAATTTTGGCAAGTTAATTGTATGGTCTTATTCATATGTACGCATAAAAGGAGTTCAGAATAATGGATAACCTTAAATATTTTATTAATGTAGTTTTATGTTTCACTGGAAATAAGTATAGCTTAACATAAATCAGGTTATGGTAATTTCCCTTTTAACGTCACTAATATGACGTCACAGTAAGCAAGGGTAACAGTTACCTTTGTGATAGCCTTACTGCTGACGTTTACAGAATATGACTAGTAATGGCGTTATAAACTTTTTTCCTTTTAATAGCCAATGGAACTAAATAGGCCGAAAAGGTACCTTCTTCTTTAAATCCTCAATGCTCTTCAACTTCGTACTTTATTTTGCCTTTTTACTTTTATGATTTGAGCGTCACTGTTGAGTCTTTTTTAGACAAAACGCGCGTCTGACATTCAAAATTATAGGCCTGGTATATTTGATGAGTTTTTTAAACCACCTAGTCGATACCCTTGCTGGTGGACTTTCTTTAACGATTGTATCACTAGCCTAGTATCAACCTCATATGTGTTGACAAGAAATATTAGTCATGCGGCTGTCATATTCGTTTATTTTACTGTTTATAAAATGTTGAATTATTCGAAACGCTAAGATCTTTCCCTTGGTAATATATTGGCAAAACATATCAGAATTTTTGGCTTTCAATGCTCTTTAAATTCGTATTTGATTCGGCATTCCCACTGTACTACCGAGCGTTACTGGTAAGTCTTATGTACACAAACGCATGTATTGAGTACCAAATTTTAAATCTGGTCTCTTTGATGAGTTAATAATCAGAGGGGCGATGCCAATACTAGACGTTTTTCTAAAGAGTATCATCAGTCCAGTAGTCGACACTATTGTGTTAAAATGACAAAGCTTTGATACGAACATCTTTTGTTAATGTATTGTTTGCATAATGTTTAATTATTTGAATGACTAACATATTTTCCCCCTTCCTCCACGTAAAATTGTATTTTTGGTATTTGGCGCAACCTTCATATGGCAAAATTTGGGGTAATTTGCTAATTTGCATAGCGGCCATTTTGCCTTATCATGACGGCAGCCATTACAATAGGATTTATATAAGCCCTTTTAATAAAAATGCCAATATGCAAATACCTATGTCGAATGAACAATTTGTTCGCATATAGGTGAATTGTACATGTTTTTAGGCTTCTGTCCGTGTACAAATGGACATTGTCTACTCTGAAATCTTTCGGCCATTTTAGTTTAAAAATCGGAAGCGTAACCATTGTGTAATTGCTATATAAGATCAAATAAAATGACGTAAAATCGTAAAATAGCAAGATTCAAAACAGAAATACACATGCAAGAAGATATTGTTCATGATTTGTTCGCATATAAGGAAACACCTTGTAGGTTGCTTTCTGAAGTTTTCGGCCAAATTCTTTTAAAAACATGATGATTTCAACCTTCCCATTTCGTAAAAAGTCAAATTTAAAGCATTTTCCCTTAGAATTACACAGCATTTTTGTAAATATCCGCCAAAGGAAGTTTTTGAAGATACATTAGTTTTAGATACAGGACGAAAAGGACTGGATTATCCGCAAATCTATAATGAATTATATTTTCAATTTTAATCTAAGGGAAGTAATTTGATCAAAAGGGACAAAGTCACGTGGTGCAAATGATTTAAATAAAGTACCTTTGATTTTGCCATATGTTTCTAGGATTTTTGGGTTTTCAATGGTCTTTAACCTGTATTTATTTAATTCCACTGATAAGTTTATACAGAAACGTTTGCCCTACGTGCCAAATTATAACTCTAGTATCTTTGATGAGTGTTTTTGTTATAGTTTTATGTTGGTTTTTTTTTATTTGGATAATTTGGTGTTGATGTTAAATCTGCTTAATTTTGGTAGCTCTTTTAAAGTGTCTTTTCAATTTGTCCACCATCTTGTTTTAGACTCTGGACGATTAAAAGCCTAACATATTGTATAGAAACCAGACTATTTAAACTATGTTGACATCTAAATGTCAATGACGACTATCCTACATTTCCTTTTATTCATAGACACTAAAAGTTAATGGTAGTCGATTATATCCGATTCACGGTATTTACCTTGGCCAGTCACAATATACGGCATTACTCTTGGCAAATTGTTTAGCCAACTTCTGAATACTACTAAGTAAGCAAACATGTGTAGAAACATAAATTTTGATAAGAAAAAAACAATGTTAATGCGAAATCATTTATTTAACTGGAGATATATCAGATTATAATTGCGCGAAAGCAATTCCTAAATGACCACATTTAATTAATAAATGATTCTTTCATTACCTGTTTACATCCGTGAAATCCCAAATCTCTTTAAGATTTGATGCATGTAAATACAGTGACATACTATTACCAATCTGCATGAAAAAGATTGCATAAATGTGCGTGGAAAAAGCAATACAAATAAAAAAAAAATTAAAATGAAAAATTTGGCCATAATGGGAAAGTAGGGAATAACAGCAAAGAGAAGTAATTTACATGATATAATATGATTTCTGATAAAGATACTTTCTTATTAGATTGAATCGCAATGTATTTTATACACTATAAAATTGAAATGTTCAAATAAAATTTACATTTGCGGAGAGTGATGATTTTTGAATGAGAGTCAGGGGATAAAATTGATTGTCTCTATACATATATATTATACTTTTTACAAATAACGGTTTTGTCTTTGCCACCAGCCAATTTATTGTTTATGCCTTTTTATCATAAATGAAACGGTTGGTTTATTTTTCTTGCTTTTTGTTTGTTGCAATTTGAAAAATATATACAAACAATTTGTCTGTTTGCAAATAAATCAAATCCAACAATGGTTTCTTTTTCATTTGTCCATTATAAATAGTTTGACATGTATTTCGTATTTCTGAACACTTTTGTTAAATGGTCATGAACCTTTATGGAAGTTATTGCACTTTTATCATCTATACGATACTTCTTTAATCTACTTTTAACTGGTTTACAATGTGTTATACCATTCTTTTAATATGTGTTATTTCCTGTATATATACTTTATTGATCATCTATAGTTTATTCCGACATAAAAATAAGAGGGTAAAGTGGAACAATACCATTAAATAAGTCGTTCGATAAGAGGTTAACAATTAATAGGGGGTTCATATTCTATTTATTCCATATCAATTCGATACTTTTCAAGGTTTCTCATTCTACAATCAGTCGAAGGCATCAGACAACGAAATGAAATCGGTCAGAGCATGCAGTTAAGACTAAAGCGCTGTTCCTTTGTCTTTTGTGTGTTTTGCTGGGCATGTACTGATTTTATGTCATCGATGGATACCCCATATTATTAATCTACAAATTATGGGGTAATTTAAAACGCTTTATCAACACAAAAATCATATTTGTAACGACAAATTCACAAAAAAATTAAAGATGATGAACTCGAACCCTAAACGACTAGGATAAACTTAGATGTTCCGAAACAGTGAGTATTTCCACCTCAACCCAATGGTACCCGTCATGTTTATTTCAAGCGATTGACATAATGTTCGGTCCATGTAGACATATCATATTGTTATAAGCACGTATTATATGGATTTCAATTTTAGTTTTGCACAAGTGGTGAATCAAATTAAAAGAGAATATCAGAGATTGTCGGTATGTAAAGATTTTTTTATGAACAAGAACACTGAGACAAAAACAAACACAATTAAAGACAAAGCTGTTCCATACATGGATATAAACGTGGGGCAGGATAATTAAATCATGAATTAATATTTTACCCATCTACCATTCGAGGAAATGTACAGGTTGATAAAGAAATTAGATATCATATTTGCATTGGCAATCATACCACATCTTGTTATTTTCATATTAAAGGAAAACAATGCAAACATTTACCAAATGGGAATGACACATTGTTTTATTTTTCCTCAAAAACAATTGAGACAATGGTCATTCTACAAGATAACCATCTGACAAATTTTTGACAGCCATCTGTCTTTTATAAGATTGTTAAATTTACAGAAGTCTCTAGGAAGAAAGAGTGCAATAGATAACACTTCTTGTAAGATAATTGTAGCATTAATGATTTGTAATTCAAATAGTTTACTCAAGGACACATTTATGGGATAATGGACATTCACAAAAACTAGCAGATATAAAGAGTCAGATTACTTATCAATTCTTTACTTTTTTTCAATTTTCTTAGCCATGTATCAATTGAAACAACAACATACAATATCCTAATCACTTTGCGACACATACATGAAGATTTTTACTTCAATTTAAAGTAACAGAATTGTGGAAAACAAAGATTATTATTAAATCATGTTTCTTCTTCACATTAATTCTGTCTAGAAATTGGTTCTGTATCCATAAATTTCACATATCAATGTTTAAGTGTAAAATGGGATGTGTGGAGTCTACTGCAATAAAATATCAACGAAACAACAAGGTCAAACCAAACTTCAAAGTCTAGAGTTTTAGACACAATCTTGAAAAAAAACCAGACAAGTGTCTTTTACAATATGTTACGAAGTTAAACTAAGTGAATAAATTACTAAAAAAAAAAAAGAAAAAAAAATATTAAAAAAACAATGATTACGATAATTTGTACGCTTCTTATTTTTTGTTATATTCTTAATTTCCATTCATAAATTTATTCAAATAACTCCCAAATCGTCGGCTCGTTCAAATGTCATAAAAATCATGCGTAAAGAGCTATGTGCGAAATACGTACTATAATTAACGCATGAAAATCATGCGTTTAACAATAATATGCGATATGCACATGTAACGATATGTACGAACAGTTCACGTGGAGATCATGCGATTAACGCATACTACAGATAAAGCACGATTTCCGCACGATTTGCGCATGACTTTCAAATGTATTGGCCTTCGTGCGTATAGCATCCGTGGCACATTTACCTGTGTAACCATTGTAGAAAAAATCATTCGAATTGAGCATATGCCAACCTGTCTTTATAAGAATTTGTATTAAATAAAAAAATGGAACATTTGGTCTCATAATAATTAGAAAAAGATACTTAACAAATATTTGCATGAAAATAAGTAGAACGTACTGATAAAATATTTTGGGGATCGAGAAAATTGAATTTTAACTGTTTATTATTTAAAAGAGCGTAAGAAAGTCCTCATAACAGTAAAACAATCAATACATAAAAAAATCGATATACGACAGGTACAAAATAGTTAATACAATAATTTTTTTTCACTCGCATACGCGCAGTAACATAATCTGAATTTCAATGGGGGTAGCCATCTTGTTGCTATACAATTATAACGTTCAAATTTTCATTAGAACTAACAAAGAAAGAAATAACTGATCTGATATGTACAAATGTTAACACGCTGCATTTGTTTGCACCTGTCCTAAGTCAGGAACCTTATGTTCAGTCGTTGTCGTTTGTTGATGTGGTTCATAATTGTTTCTCGTTTCTCGTTTTTTTTATATAGATTAGACCGTCGGTTTTCCTGCTTGAATGGTTTTACACTAGTCATTTTTGGGGGCCTTTATAGCTTGCTGTTTGGTGTGAGCCAAGGCTCCGTGTTGAAGGCCGTACTTTGACCTATAATGGTTTACTTTTACAAATTGTGACTTGGATAAAGTGTAGTCTCATTGGCACTCATACCCCATCTTCTTATATCTACTTAAATATAACTGGGCAAAAATGCATGTGAATTTCTATTTGTAGCATTTTATTCTTAAATAGATGTAATTCAAGCATTACAAATACAAATATATATTAAATAAATATATCATAAGTGTCTATAAATAGCAACACATCACATACAAATCTATTTGAGTGTGGATTAGATATTTTATACATATATGTTACTAATAAAATATTTTTAAGGATTTGTGATTCGTTAAAACTTGAACAAATGTACATTTGTATTTACTCAGATTGCATGCCAATACTGTTGTGATTAGTTTCGTAGGTCAAAAACATCATATTGCACAGGGCATACAGCATGTTAATAAAAATACATTCTAGAAATCTCAAATTTACATTGTTCATGCAAGTTATTGATTAATTATATAACAATTCTAGCCTTTGATTGGGTTCAATACGATGTTTTATTGACCCAGAGAAGCATATCGACCTCGGACTTCGTCCTCAGTCAATATACTGCTCTTAGGTCGGTGTAACATCGTATCGACCTCATACAAAGGCTATAATTGTATGATATCAATTTGTCCACTTTATATCAATAATTCCAGAAAGGTTACTGTCGTTTAATTCGTCATAAAAGCTAATCTAATATAATCCAATAATTGCCACTCATTGGTGCTTTCTAGTCCTGTCATTTAATACATTTGACGGATTAAATATAAGCTTATCTTTGCTATAAAACTAATTAACCAAATGGCAAAGCAAGAACATACATTTCAATGCTAAACTATGAATTCTTGTCTTGATTTGGAACGTTAATTTTGTTATAAAAGACCTTGATTGATAGCTTCATATCCTATATACAATAATGATCTTTAATGATCTTTGTTTTAATTGCTATTGCAAAATCTAAATTTACGGATAATTTCATTGAACATACTCCAATAAAATTGGGCAATTAGCTCAATGAGAAGTGTTTGTGACACTGTGAAACAGTTACAATATTTTCTTGAAATATTACCAGTAAAAAATAGAAGATGTGGTATAATTGGCAATGAGACAGCTATCAACCAGACACCAAATGACGTAGGTGTAAAAAAGACTCGTTCGATTTGTAAATTGTTAATAATTAACTCATTATTAAGAAACCAAGGTTCCCACTAACTCAGACAAAGTTAAAAACAAATATTAAGTTCTTATGCTACTATTTCATAATGCATTGTTAGATTATTCAGAAAAAACTATATGCAGAACTTGTGACAAAGTGTATTCATTGGCGATAGGAAACCTTGAGGGGCAATTAGTATAGTTTGACATATTATGTTGACACTGTTGTTGACTATTGTTTGTTGCTCACAGAACGTCTTTTGATGTCATTAAGTTGTTGTTTTGTCGAAGTACATGTATACCGCATTTCTCTGCAATAATATTAGTGCTTTTAGAATCAAACTTTTGTTTTTGAATAGAGTGTCACAATGTCTGCTTTTCAGAATCTCATTAGATGCATAACCTTCAACTGTTAAATAATAAAAGGGGCCTGTACCACATTCGGTTGAGAACCCATTTTCCATTGATTTATTTGGGCAGATGCTTTCAGTGTCCTGATCAACTATTTATGTAAATGTTATTAAAGGAACTATTCATTATTACACCTTTTCGTTTTGCAGTCAATAATGTAAATAAAAATACAGATGACATTGTTTCCTACTGAATGTACATGTGTTTCCATGTTTCTTATTACATATAAATGCCACTTATATAAGGAAATTTGGTATGAATGTCAATAAGAAACAAGAGATCAAATGAAAAGGATGAAAACAAATCTGCCATTGCTCATAAAAAAAAATTGAAGGAGAAAGGAGAAGGGGGGGGGGGGGGGGGGGGGTAAAATTTGTTTGAAACAAGCATTCATTGTGTATTGTGATTATTTTTATGTTAGTATGAACGACAGTGTTTTGTGAGGGTTTCAGTTGAAATATCAGTAAGTATGTGTGACTATAAAACTACACAATTGTTAAATCCAAATAAGCAGCTACTTATATAACAATAGCTTAAGTAAAAATGAAAATTATCTGCAATCATATAAATATAAATCGTTATGTATTTCAAGCTTGAAAACAACGATACTAAGCTTATAATTTTAAGTGTCAATACAGCTGCTCTACGATGGTATTGAGTAAGGATTATAACCATTTGTGATCATGGACTTACGATATTATGAAATAAAATGTCATATTTATTTATTGCCATGACGAACTGACTATTAAGCTACAAAATACAGCACCAGACTAAACAAAAGCTGTCAGACAATTAAGCTATAATGATGACATCAAATGTTCTCCATACTCTGCAGTTGACAGTATATGACTGTGTTTCTTTGATGGATTCAAATAGATCTCCTTATCGACAATACGTGTAGTGATATGCGACAGTAAAGCTGTACTATGATGATATCAAGGAAATCAAGGAAAGCAGCTTCTTATCTTACAAAATAGTTACTAAACAATGATATTAAACATTGCCCCAATCATATAGATAGCTGTGTCTGACATTAAAGTTCCAATATCTTATATCATACTACGGATATTAATAACTCACGATTTTTGCTATCCTTTAACAGAAGGCGATATTAAGAATTTAGGTGACACTTACTGTCGATGGGTTTTTGATACATATAACTAAATTATAAAAGATTACTTCATCATTTATTAATGGAAAACTGCTATGACATTCAGTTGCGTATTATAAAATAGTACTATTTATTTATGTATTCCCACATAGAACCGAGACATATCATTGACTTTTCATTTTACCCACCTACAACTATTGGACATTTGTCTTCCGATTTAAATTAATTTTATCATGACAAATTTATGTTCCCTAAAAGTCATTAAAACGTAGTTGATGAACTATTACAAGATTAAGTTTCAAACAACAAATGGTCTCATGGGATTTTCAAGGGCTACATTAGAGTATTTTTAAATCTCACAATAATTCATTCGGCAGCACAGCAAAGATAATTTTAAATTGAACTTTAGGACGGATTATGTCGTTTGTTTTCAGCTTAAATTTTATATTAATATTGAAATGAAACCAGTGCCAATGCTAGTATGTACTTTTCTACTATAAACATAATTTTAATCGATTCCATTTTTTATACCGTATCTCATTGATGACAAATAATTCAGTGATTTGTTGTCTAGCTAAGATTTTTTATCTTATGATGTCTTTGGTTTAAAAAAAAAATATAATATAAGACTATTTTTTTTGCAATTACGTAATTACAGAAGAAAATAGAAATGACTTATGTCTTTTCATGCCTCTACAATTAGATGCTTAAACAATTAATATTTCATAAGACATTCGTATATTGCATCCTTTCGTTACGTTTATCGATTGAAACAATAACTTATTTTTTTAAAAGAATTTATTGAATAATTTGAAAAAGCATTACTAAAGAAAAGGTCTCTCCGTTTTAGCTCACCTTAGTTTTTTATTACTATTATCATTATTATCATCTTGAATATAATAATTATTATTCTAATTAATATTTCAAAATAAGTCAAAATTGTAGTTAACAAATTTATCTCCTTCGTACAATATCTTAAATACAAAGTAAGTAAATGGATCAAGACAAGTCGGTTCCTATCGGATATCTAAGCGATACCCTTCAATGGTGATGGAAGTTTACATTTTTCATTGTTCAAAAGAACTGTACATTTTCTGTCTAAAACACTAAACCAATTGTCAATAATATTGAAACAAAGTTTGTCTATGCGATGCTCTTTGAATGCTACTTCTAAAGACAGTTAATTTTCGAATTAATGTGCCAACTGCTCTAGCGATGTGTCGGTATCTCAATTTACTAGCGTCATGTTTCCGCGATCTTAGATCATAAGATACTAGTAAACAAGTGTGACCTGTAATTTAACCGATTGCGTCCTATTCCCAATTGGGGCATTGGGGCATTTTGACTGAGAGTGAATTCGCATTGCTGATGATGCATTCATAGCAGAGGTGACACTTACCCTGTCGCCTCACCTGATATCGCTCCTCTTGAAGTTCATTCAATTTCCTCAGTTTTTGTTATTTCCTTGATTTGTCTCTTTTTAATCGACTTACGAGATTTAAACATCAATAATGATTTACGTTAATTGTATACCGTAAATGCATAAACTAGGGGCGAATATTTTGACTGCAAATATTGTATTGTAACGATTGCTTTATGAAATATCAGTGATATAAGCATTGAATTATAAATATTGTTAGTAAATAAATTTCTATGATGGCATTGTTTATTCCAACGATGCATAATTTTGAAAAAAATAGCAATATTTAACCAAACACTGTACAGTTTCAAATGAACAATACAAAAAACCGGCACGACGATGTTTAGAGTAAGGTGGTTTAAGGGTTTGCAATTGTGTAAGTTGAAAGAGTATATATATATAAAAAAAAAAAAAAAAAAAAAAAACACACACTTTTTAGACCCAGTGCGTCCGAAGCACTTTTTGGGATTTACATTTATCAAAAAAGCACAAACCCTACCATTCTAATTTTTTACCGAAACACTGACTACTGATCTGATGATCTCTGCAGGTACTGCCAATCAATCTGTAAATATGTTTAAGTTGACTTATGGTTTATGATTTCACCACCCCACCCCCTTCTTCTGGTGTATTTTTTCCGTTAACAAAACAGTACAATATAGAGACAGCCTTCATAATTCAAGATACTAGTTATGTATTTTAATCAACAATGAAATTAAAGCTTTGACAAGACTAGTGCAAAACATGTGTCGTGTGCAGCAAACAAAAACAAACCTAATTTTCCGATGTGGTTTATTTTGTTTGCAAATCAAATGATCAATGTTTTGCAGCTATTATTAATCAGCTAACTTACATCATGAATGAAGTTATGATGAAATGATTTTAATGCCAGGAAAATAAAAATTAAAATAGGAAGCATTCACGATTGCCATTTCTCTCAGATATTTCAGAATCATTGAAATGTTTGTTCTTGTTAATAATTATGTGAATGCAATTGGTGTGTTCTTCATGGTCATATTGTATTGTTGTTTTACTCTGTTACTATGATTACATCAAAACAACACATCATACTAGAACTGTTGGTATTAAACAACACATCATACTAGAATTGTTGGTATCAAACAACACTTCATACTAGAACTGTTGGTATCAAACAATACATCATACTAGAATTGTTGGTATAAAACAACACATCATACTAGAACTGTTGGTATCAAACAACACCTCATACTAGAATTGTTGGTATCAAACAACACATCATACTAGAACTGTTGGTATTAAACAGCACATCATACTAGAATTTTTGATATCAAACAACACATCATACTAGAACTGTTGGTATCAAACAACACATCATACTAAAATTGTTGGTATCAAACAACACATCAAACTAGAATTGTTGGTACCAAACAACACATCATACTAGAATTGTTGATATTTAACAACACATCATAATAGGACTATTGGTATCAAACACAAATCATAATAGAACTTTTGGTATCAAACAACACATCATACTAGAATTGTTGATATCAAACAACACATCATACTAGAATTGTTGGTATCAAACAACACATCATAGTGGAACTGTTGGTACCAAACAACACATCATACTAGAATTGTTGATATTTAACAACACATCATAATAGGACTGTTGGTATCAAACACAAATCATAATAGAACTTTTGGTATCAAACAACACATCATACTAGAATTGTTGATATCAAACAACACATTATACTAGAATTGTTGGTATCAAACAACACATCATAGTAGAACTGTTGGTATCAAATAACACATCATACTAGAATTGTTGATATCAAACAACACATCATACTAGAATTGTTGGTATCAAACAACACATCATACTAGAACTGTTGGTATCAAACAACACATCATACTAGAATTGTTGGTATCAAACAACACATCATAGTAGAACTGTTGGTACCAAACAACACATGATACTAGAATTGTTGATATTTAACAACACATCATAATAGGACTGTTGGTATCAAACACAAATCATAATAGAACTTTTGGTATCAAACAACACATCATACTAGAATTGTTGATATCAAACAACACATCATACTAGAATTGTTGGTATCAAACAACACATCATAGTAGAACTGTTGGTATCAAATAACACATCATACTAGAATTGTTGATATCAAACAACACATCATACTAGAATTGTTGGTATCAAACAACACATCATACTAGAACTGTTGGTATCAAACAACACATCATACTAGAACTGTTGGTATCAAACAACACATCATACTAGAATTGTTAATATCTTTTTTTATGCAAGACTTTAGGAAACAGTAGTTTACCAATTTTTGAATTGCATAACTCCTTTAAAAAGGTTCAAATCGAGGTAAAAATCAAATGCAGAGGGAATCTTATGATCTCAATAATGAACGAGACTGAGTTCGTCGTCAGGATAAGCGTTTCAAAGGCCAGTCTTGTTCGTGTAGCTGAGCGTTGTTGGTAGTTTAGCCTTATTGTAGATTTTTTTGCTAGTTTTAATCGGTTCGATATACCGGTAGTCCTTTGTTTCTGCGGTCGTTAATTTAAGTACTTAGTACTTAATTTGACCTTTTAACTGTTTTGATTTGAGCATCACTGATGAGTCTTTCGTAGACAAAACGCGCATATGGCGTACATAATTTTAATCCTGATACCTATGATGAGTGGTTTTACAAACAATAAAAAAACAAACCATTTTTCAGTAATTTCCATTATCTGTTTCTTTACAAACACGTTACTACATGAGTTTATTTAGTTTTCAGTGGATTCGCCTTCGTTTTAAAAGTGCATTTTATTATCAAACAAAGATCAAATAAAACATTTTCGTACTGTCACTTCATGCACAGGATAGTAAAGAAAGACAAAAATAGGGATATCCAAATTCAAATTTGAAAAAGACAGACACCACCATTTCTTAAACATAGGACTCATTTTAAACGGGAGCATCACGGTGCTGTGATAATGTGAACGTCTAATACAGGTACTACTTTGATTTTACTACATATGAATTAAATATCAATAATTGTAAAAAAAAGTCCTCGTTTTTTTTTAGAAAGGAAAAATCATTATTTACTCCCTGTAATTGCAGAAAATAATGTTATATCAATCCTTTCAAAGTTATGTAAGTTATCCAGATATGTGAATACGGTGCTATTATCTAAACATTTAACAGAAAACACATTTATATAAAGGTAAGGGTGAATTGACAAGACAGGTTTTCACTTGAAAGAGATGTCCTATATAGCAAGTTTGACTGTGGTTCTGGAAAGTCTATTGTGGTGTCCCCATGACCCCAAACACATGTTTGAAAATGACGTATTCGGCCTTAAAAGGCTGTTTTTCACATATTTTTGGCAAAGTGGGTTATAAACATAGTCCCTATCAAGAGAGATACTTTACCTACATTTATATCGTTACAGTACAGCTTGTGTAGCAACATTTTTGTTTGCATAAAGCTTTTGCTCACGACACGATTTCAAAATGAGGATGTTTGAACCCCTTAAGCAAAAAATATAACAAAATTCAAAAAAATATAAATGCTGATATCTGAGGTACTATCGTTTTTGCAGTTGATATTGATCAGGGTAATTATCACATCCGAATCATTAAAATTCGGAGTTAAATGCTTCCGTATGTTTTGTCTTGTTTTCCTCTTTGCCTTTTCTTAGTTGTCCAAATTTTTTGTATTTTGTATATTCTATCTCAGCTGAAAACGATACATTGTGAACTGGCATGTATTATTGTCAATAAACTTGTGAAATGGTAGCTAGGGGAAGATGATTACATAGTTGTTATGATTTGGATAAAGATTGCTAAAAAAGAGTTATTGGTTTGATGTTTAATTTTCTCTTAATACGTATTGATTTGTTAATAAAAGTCCCTTGTCATTTAATTTTATATTTTTCCAGTGATATATCTTTGGAAATTGATAGATTGGTACAAAGCTTTGGTGTATTTATTTTCAGTGTATTATCATTCCTATAAAGTTATTGCAAATCTGTATTTAATCATGAAACCATGAAATCGCGTATGAGAAATGAGGGTGAATCAGTTCATATTCAAATCTACAAAAGTTGCATGATGCATGTACTTTTCTGTATTTTGCAGTTCTTATCCATTAATGGATAAATTGTTCGAAAACTTACGACTAAGTCAAATAAATTCACAGTTATCTGGTGATCTATTGTTTATTCACATGTTGACGTCTTTATACGATGTTTGGATGTATATGAATTACAGCACCATTTTGCTTCTTAAACATGACTGAGATTAAACCAATATATTGTGAAACCTTTCAGAAACAACCAAGACAATCACACAAGCAATTTGAAAAAAATTCCGTGAAGTTCGCGAACTATTTTGGACAAAAAGACTTTAAACAGCTTATCCTCTCGGTCTCAATGACAAAATATTGGGACAGGGGAACATGTCTAAAACTTCTATCGATGTCATTATTATTGCCGATAAGCGGCTAAGAAATAATAGGTCTCATGGTAAACGTAAAAACCGTAATCTACGTATTAAACATCGTATAAATTATACACCTGCTAATTTGTTATCTATCATAATAATAAAAAATAATGGTAGACATCAATTATTTTCCAAACTTGTTCATATACCAATAAGTAAATTATATGATATTTTTCTGGAGTGTGATAAAATTTCATTTTGTAGCTTGTTGTATGAATACACCCGTATTATTACAGCCTTTTGTCACCACAGGCTATTTCCTAGTATCGATAAACCTGAAAAACATAAACGGCATTTTCTTAAATTAAAATATAAAAATAGAGGTATTGATTTTATTAACTTATCTAGTATATTGAATGACTCTACCATCAATGGCCAAATACCTCCTTATTTTGATAATACAGAACCACCTATTATTTCGAATTCGTGCAATAAACCCAGCAGAAGTTTGATTTTTAATTCTATTTCAGTAACATCAGACGTCAATATAGAAAATAATGCTCCTTCCACTTGAGACTGTGAAACATCTAGTTTTAGATATATTCCCTATGGTCATGTCATTACAGGAGACCTCAACATCGTTGAAGACCGTGAGGTCAAAACTTTTCTTAAGAAAAGACCTAAATATCGTCCTCAATTTTATTATAGATTGGAAACAGTGTCGTCAGGCCATTGAAGAAGCTCTCTCTGTCTACTGGAAAAATTGGTGTAAACGTGAAAAATCTGATAAAAAATCTCTGGACAGTTATTTGAATAAAATTATGAATACTGTTGATATTCGTTTATCTCATTTTAAAACTAATTCTGAAATTAATAATAGGATTCATGATATATCCATTTCTAGAATAAAAAGAAAACTCGAAGTACTCGCAAAGCGGTTTGTGTTCGTACCGGCAGACAAAGCAGCCAATAATATAATGGTAGTGTGACGCATATACTACACGGAAGTTCTCCAAAACAAAATTATCAATTCTTCTACATTCATGTCCGTACGCTCCACAGAGAGTCAAATTGTAAACAAGCATATCACTGCCACTACCCAGCTTAAAGCCTCTTCCGAACATTTGAAAGTCCCGACTATGTACTGTTTTCCTAAATTACACAAACAACCATTTAAATTTCGTTTCATCTCCGCAAGTAAGTGTTCTACTACTTATCTGTCAGTACTTCAAACTACCTCCCTTACTACTATCAAAGAACTTGTTATTAACTTTTGTAATTAAGCTTATAAAAATAATGGTATTAATTATTTTTGGAGTGTTAAAAATTCTCTAGAGGTTTTAGATAAAATTCGTACTTTTGACGGTCCTTTTAATTCTGTTGACAGTTATGATTTTTCTACTCTCTACACTACACTTCCACACAATCTTATCAAGAAAAAAGTTTTCATATTTAATTAAATGGTTTTTTTGAAAAATCTCGTTGCAAATTTATTTGCTGTAACCCGTTTAAAGCCTTTTTCTGTAACGAAAAAGGAAAGTATGCCAGATACACTTACTCGAAATGCAAAGATATGATTGAATCTTTAGATATTCTCCTGGACTACATATATGGAGGTTTCGGCGATAAGGTGTATCGACAGGTAGTAGGCCCAGTATTCCTATGGGGACTAATTGCGTCCCTTTAATAGCAGATTTATTCCTGTATTGCTATGAATCTCGGTTAATGACCAAACTCAGTAAAGACACGTCATTGTTACATTTGGTTGACACATTCAACAATACCTACCGTTATCTTGATGATATTTATTCGTTAAATAATCCAGAGTTCCCTTAATATACTACCGAAATTTACCCAAAGAAACTTACTTTAAATAAATCTAACATAAACAGCAATAGTTGTCCTTTTCTAGATTTAGACATTTAATTTCTGAAGGGAATTTCCATACTAAAATTTACGACAAAAGAGACGATTTTTCATTCCCTATTGTTAATTTTCCTTTTTTAGACGGCGATATTCATTTGGCTCCATCGTACGGTGTTTATATTTACCAACTCCCAATGAGCGTGTTTGATACCGCCGAAAAACATTATTTATAATGTGCAAGACGTATTTAAAGCCCCAAAATTAATCATTAAATGTGAATTTTAAAATCAATTACGTGGCATATTGAAGATAATTACAACCATACATTAGTCCTAGGTTAAAATTGTCTTTTTAACATTGATACATCTTTTCTATTTATATTGTGTCATAGATCAAACTTATTCGTTCAGTGTATATTTACATGTTTTTGTGAATATGTCTTTTTGATCGAGTTAAGCCATTTCAATTGACATTTTATTGTGTGTTTTTTTATGTTGTAATGTTACACCACTGTTTCAGGTTAGGGTGAAGGTTGTCGCCTGTTAAAACGTTTGAACTCGCTGCATTTTTATGCACCTGTCTTTAGTCAGGAGCCTGTTGTTCAGTGGTTGTCGTTTGTTGATGTGGTTTATAAGTGTTGCTCGTTTCTCGTTTTTTACATAGATTAGACCGTTGGTTTGCCTGTTTGAATTGTTTTACACTAGTGATTTTGGGGCCCTGTATAGCTCGCTGTTCGGTGTAAGCCAAGGCTCCGTGTTGAAGGCCGTACTTTGACCTATAATTGTTTACACATTGTGACTTGGATGGAGAGTTGTCTCATTGACACTCATTCAACATCTTCTTATTTCTATGTAATAATATTGGTACCCGCAAATTAAACAATTGAATATGTTCTGAAATATTTTTAATGTATCCGCAATATATTATTTTTTAGAAAAAAGTCGGACAACATATAAATACTTCTTCAAACATTTTACATTATCTATACCTTTAAAATTTAGATTTCCCTTAAGTTCCTCCATGAAAATAATCCTCAAATCTAAGAAAACAGGTTATGTGATTTGTGAGATTTTGTTTTAGTGTTATTACTTTTATTCAGATATAAATGTGTATATGGGTTGATTGAGTAAAGTTGAAGCTGAATCAAAATTAAAGGACATTGTATTCAATAAAAAGCTTCTATCTGAAATAAATACCTTGTCTCTTTATTTCTTCTGTCAAAAGGTTCAAAGCGGTTCTAACTATTGCTATTTTTGAATGCATCACTTTTTTGAAAAAATAAAAAGTTTTGTACGAAAAAGTTAAACGCTTCAACTTAACATCAATCGAATAAAAAGGATTTTTGGTTTCTGTTTAAACAAAACGATCAATTAAATTAGTAGAATATGACTACAAATCAAATCATTGGCTAAAAGTGTTAAGTATGAAATTGAATGTCTCCCTAGAAATTAGGACTGATCAATGTATTGCATAAACTTCTGCTGAAGTCTTCCTACGTATACTGTCTTTCGTTGACCGGCAATACATTTTTTTTTATCAAAAATACTTTAAATCGTAAGAACATCGGTGGTTACGTGGACCTTGTAATAAACGTTTAACAGATTACGTTATCTATTTGCGGGTTTTATGTCACTTATGTCTACTACGACCAATTACCATCGATTACATATCAAATCTGTCAATATAACATGAATATTTGTGGTATTGAAATCAATTTGGTCGACCCCCTGGTGCTATTACCTATCTCTAACGTATCCGTGTTGAACGTCAGTCATGTGTCTTTGTTATATTTACATTAACGTTAAAGTCTGTTGAGAGAGAATCGTTTTTTGTAGTTACTGCTTTGCACTACGAAGGGCCTTCTGACGTCTTTTATTGTCGTAACCAGACACCGATAATATCTTTATCTTTCACACCAAGGGATTTGACGAAAAATGTCAATGCCAGTCGATATGAATGCTGACCTTTCTCTAACCTAATGGAGATGATTTTATCCATTCAATATCTTTTCTATAAATGATTTTTACTCCCCTGTGGAAATCATTGTACAATCGTTGAAAATGCACTGCCTCTCAAAATGGAAATTTACTTTGTCGATCGAAATACGTAAGACCTCATGCACTTCAGTTTCTTCATTCTTATCAATATAAACATTTGATACCACTTTCAGTTCCCACGAATCGCGTTCTCTCATAACCTGTGTCACGTGAGACAATTACATCAATGCTAAATAGAGCTTAACAGTACAGCTTCAATCGTCAGCTTTGAGAAATAAGAACTTTAAGTTTAGTGTTTTAATTATTATATTATTCATGAACTTAAAATTTACACAGTAAAGAAAAAAAATATCTATATGTCAGTGGACATTGAGGTTTGAACCAGCTTTACTGCAAGAATTCTTTCTTGTTATTTCTTTGATATTTTCTGCGCTAAGTCCCATATTATTTTCCTTTTCCTTTTGCATTGTTTTGAACATGTCTCAAACCAGAGTTTGTGGTTTATTGTGTTCTGATGGCCATCATGTTCAGTTATGTTACAATTAAGGTTGGCTTGCTCTCTTATAGTCAACCTCACTGTTTGATTTTTACCACTGTTGGTTGGAATAAGGTGCATGATATGTAACAGTGTCCTTTGTCTCTTTTGTATCATTTACTGGATAATATAGGTTTAACTTGCAATCTTACTTATTTTCTTAGTATAATCAGGTGAATTGTTTTCAGTTTCTTAAAATACCACAGGAGAAAGCGGCTGCAGAATTAATGATGTTAGAACAAAATTATTCAGAAAACATTAAATATACATCTAAATTAAGAAATGTTCACCTTTAAAAAAGGAAAGAGAGAAAATATTGAAATGTATTCATACGAAATGCTGAGAAGCTAAATTAACATGTAGGACGTTCACTCCGATAGTTAAATTCAGTAATGTAGGTCAAATCCGGTAATAATTCAATAACGGAAGTGGCTGCTTGATATGATACTGTAATTTTTGTGAAATAAGAGACGCAAAATAATGAACTATATAATATGTCATTTTGGAATATTATTCGTAAATTGCATGCTTATGAAAATGCAAATCGCCGAAATAAAGTCACCATATCATGGTTAAGAAAAAGTTATTTGTACTGTTTTGTCAAAGTCAATGAGAAAACTCATCAAAACCTATACCTGGGGAATGCAAATGAATAAAACAAATAGGCTAAAATGATGTTGGTATCACTTAAATGTCACTGCATCAGCTAATGGACGAGTACTTCCGTTATTAATCTCACAATCATGTATCTCTTCCATGTCAATTGGATGGAATGACATTAAACGGTACCAATCTTACTGCACCAGATGAGAATCTTACTGCACCAGATGAGCATTTCGACAATTAACGCCTCTTCAGTGATGATCAAGGTAAAAATGTTCGAAAATCCGAAACCTTAAGAAAAACGTTGAAGAGCAGATACAACCAATATAGACAAAAGTGTAGCTATAGCCTGTCAAAGAATCATGCACGCGGGAGATGAAGTTCTTAACTTCAAATGATTTCCTAAGATTTAAACATTAAATTTGAACATGCTAATTATATGTCTGTCAAACTTTGTAATATGACTAGATGAAAACTGAAAAAATTTAAAATTTCGAACACAATATGCAACAGGCGAATGTTTACACGAATACCATGAAAACTAGTGGCATTTTATGTCCTTATGCACAAACAAAAAAGTCTAACACATTTCCTTTATCAATCTGAAGAGTAAAGAGTTGGATATTTTGAAATTTTGAAATAAGATATTTTAAGTCCACTTATTTAATGAACATGTTGCATGCTAAACTTAACGAGCCTTTCATAATACGCTAACATATTATATAATTGTTCTTACCAAAAAAACAAGATTGTTTATTTTTTGCAATACGCTGGGTCAGAAAGCTTAACAAAGAAACTGTGTAACTATTGAAGGCTGCATGGAAATTGAGATCACAGATTATAAGTTAATATTTTTAATTTGCTGAAACTTATCTCGGCATTCGATTGTTCTCTAGATCAGCATATATTAGTCATATATGTATATATCTTGTTATTTTTCCTAAGCAATGTTGTTACTAATGCAATTAAGATTCCTTCAATGTACCTGTCTACAAGTTTTAGTTAATCACCTAGAAATTTTGAGCATGCATTTCATATTGAAGAGATTCCGTGTTAAAAAAAACAAACAGATAACTTTATTAGCTACATTATTTCCTACACATTGCATTAAATATTCTTTTTATTTTATTGAATATTCTTTAACAAATAACTTTTTGTAATATTGAATTTGTTAAATAAAAATATTCAAAATACATTTAAACAATCTCATTAAAAGCTACTCTAATACGTTTGTGGATAAAAATGCATTTTCACATCATTAAACATAAACTAATTGCAAAAAGTAGGACGGTTAAGTCCACACAGGGATAGTTATAACAGTATTGCTACATCATAAAGCGTTGTTAATAAGGAAGTATAACGATTATGATCCTTCTGAATGTAATATCACGAGTAAGCGAAAATATGGTATGCAATCACATAAACAAATCAAAGTCAATATCTATTCTTAGCGAAAAGACATTATGGTCGTACTAAAATGATATCTTTCACGAGGCTGTCTGCTACGGTTGAAACTATGGTCAGTATTTTACACGAAAAGAGGTAAAGTCAAAACCGCTGAGAAAAGAAAATCATAAATAATTCAAAAATCTCTGAAGCTAGAGACAACAGAATGAAGATTTGCACGTCTAAATAAAATATATTGACAGACAAAACATATCATATCAGTGAAAACTTAATAATGTTATGTCAACTACACTTCTTTTGTCATTTACAAGCCATCTCGTTTTAAAGCATTTAATCATCAGTACCATTTTTAAATTTATTTCCACCATAACAAAATTGTTTGAAAATTAAATGGTGAAGAAAGAATATGGAATATTTATCGGGCTTTGTTTATAATATTTTCAAGTCATGAAAATCCGAATTAATACTTTTTTCCAAAAACATTTATACACGAACATCAAAATAAATACAAAATAACATCCTTGTTTACTCTTTATGATATATTGCTATTCATACTACTATTTGTTCAGTCTCATTTCCCGAAAAAATGTTCAGTTAAGTGTTTGTCTGATCAAGGGTGTTCTTACTAAATATTCCAAAGGAATTTCAGAGAATGCCGATATGTCTGTAGATTTTCCCCTTTCCCCTTATAGTAAGGTAGTTTTGTTTCGAGATTCTTTATGTTAGACTTTCGCATTTCAGCTAGTTGGCACGGACACCAAGCTTCCCAGATGTGTTCCCTCTCTTTGAAATACTTTTTGTTTTGCGTACAGATATATAGTTCTGCGTGCAATTACTATAATAGTGTGATGAATGGTTTTGTTTTAAGATATAGCAGAAATGTACCGGTGATGGTTGAGAGAGAGCTGATATAAAAAAATAAAAACGAAAGCAGACGAGAGCATGAAAGTTTGAAAGAGCTGGGTTTTTCTAGTAGGTTGAGTGTTGAGCATGAAACAGTATGCATTTGATGAGGAGAGCGCTTGTTTAATAATACTTACTCTAAAGCAATTAGTACGGATATGGAATCCTAAAGTACTCCTTACGGTTTATCATGCCGGATGTTAATAGTTCTACATCTTAAATGACAGTTATTTTATGAAGGAGGTAAAGATGGTATGACACGGGAGCATTTTCACTTTTCTATTCCAATTACACAATGAAGGTTTTAAAAACATAAAAATTTGAAAAAATAATGGAGTATCTACCAAACACTTAAAATCTGTCTGGACTGATCAGACAAAAACTGTTTTGTGCATTTACATGGAAAGCCATTTAGCATCAAGTTTTATTTCTTAAAACAAAGTCCATTATCAAAATATGGAATAATGTCATTTATAAAAAGATTGCAGACGGTTTTTTTTTCCTAAGTTAGATATCTATTTTCAAAGTCATGTTTTGCGTTGGTGTACGAACAAGTATAAAATCAAAATTTTCACGTTTAAAATACACGTTTTATAGTATATATAACAATATCATTCATGCTACAAACTTTGATTACATCCCATATTGTAAACATATTGTATCAATATCAAACTTTATAAATCAGATTCGTGTCAATATTACCCGATTGACGAGACGTCTCAATACTATGATATTACCTTCTTCAATATAGACATGATTTAAGATTTTAAAACCATCGTGAAATATCAATCTTAAAAGCTTAAAGATAAAAGCAAATAGTTCCAATTATAGGTAAATCTAACAATGACGATCACAACAAACGAATAAAGCTTTTTCATGCATAAGAATTTAAAAAAGAAAGATGAACTACATAATACGTTTTATTTTTGCGATATTTTTTAACATTGCCATATAAGCGGGATGTTTGGCTAGCCATAAACAAGATTCAACCCACAATTTTTTCTTAAAATGTCCTGTATCAAGTCAGGAATATGGCAGTTTTTATCAAATAGATCGTGTCTATGTATGTTGGCGTTTGTTTTTGTTGCACTTCAGTGTTTCTGTTGTTCCTTTGTTTTCCTCTTATAGTTGATGTGTTTCCCTCGGTTTTAGTTTGTAACCCGGATTTGTTTTCTCTAAATCAATTTATGACTTTTGAACAGCGGTATACTACTGTTGCCTTTAGTCTAAGAATAAAACACAACAAAAACTTAAACACATAGTCATTTTTTTACATTCCTATACTGTATACAAAAAGGTAACCGGACAAACGACAAACGTTAATCGTTCTAAATTTAGGAATACAGAATTTGTATATCCAAGTGAATAGGAAAAAGGTAAAATAACCATTATTTAAAGTCAAATCTGTTCAAATATACATGCGATTTGGTTTTTGAAAGAGAGGCGAAAGATACCAAACGGATATTTAAACTCGTAAGTCGAAAACAAACAGAATTGATACTGTAATTGTTATAGTTACTGTCGGCATATCCTGCGTCTGTGAAGTGGGATATTCTTAGGAGTGGTTTATATTTTGGAATTCGGAATTAAGATAAAGTCGTATAATATTTCTTCTTATGATGTAATTTAATCTTTACGGACGATCAGAATCTGGGATAAGAGACGCAAATATTGATTGATAGATAGAACTTGGTGTTAAGTACCAATTACAGCATTCTTGACTATTTAAAGCCGGCCAGTTTTCATTGTTGGAGGAGGCCGACCCGGAGAAAACCACCGACCATTGGCAGGAAAAAAACAAACGCGAATATAAAACATTGCGAAAAGTTTTGGTTCTAGTAACCGAGAATTTAAACTCATAACATTAAAACATCGATGAAGACATTTTTGCAACTTTCAAAATAACTAAAAGCATTAAAAGTGCTGTTCCTTCAGTATAATAGTTTTTTGTTACTACTTTTAATTTTGGATTTTTATCTCATGTATGTATATATAACCCATATTTTTTCGATTTCAATATGAACAAAGAGGAGATGTGGGATATACGACAATTAACCCTACGCTACATTATAAAGGTCATATAAATGTCAAAATATTATTATTCTATGTATTATGTCAAGATTTGAATCGCGTTAAATCGTAAATGTTAGTAATAGATTTATATAACATATGATTATCATCAGATTTCTTCTTGAATGAGCAACATAACGGGTTCCATATGTGGAGCAGGAACTGCTTACCATTCTGGAGCACCTTCGTTTAACCTCGGATTTTGACGTTGTGCGCGGTGCACAATATTTAGTTGTTTTATGTATTGGTTTGTGGACATTTCGTCGTTTCGTTTTTTGCCATGGCGTTATCATTTTTGTTCTTTAATGAGTTTTGAATGTCACCTTGGCACCTTCAGTCTCTTTTTAAGACCTTTCATCAACAAACAATAATTTAAAAAAAAAATTGATTAAAGACATTTGACGTGGTCCCTGGCTTGGGATAAGTACATGGTAATTAGAAGGTTTCATTTCGCAATATAAAGTGAAAATGTATGCAACTGAATACAGACATATTGTACATTTCAACTGCGCACGCTCTTCAGAGAATAAAGATAAGGTAATTCAACAGCAGACATTCAATTAAATAAACCTGGAAAGTGCTTCTAATTCGTTTTGTAAATTTTCTGCCAAGATTATGGTTAACATTCAGTCTTCTCTATTTTCAGCAGGCTGTCGAAGACTATAGATTCATGAAATCAATACTAGAAGTATTCTATAAAAGTCAATTAGAGCAGATTCAAGAGCAGGAAGCCTTTATTCAGCAACAATTGGACATTCTTCATGACCAAAGAGAGGCTGTTCGAACCAAAAAACGAAGCCATGTACAATGCCTTGTTAATGTTGTTGCTTGTTATAAAAAGCGACGATAAGAATGAAGCCTTATAAAGCAGAGGACATTCCTTGATTCTTTGGTGTATCTGAAATCAACCATTCCTAGAAGACAATCGTTTATCTATTTGAATGATTATTTTTATTGAAAACACTGTACATACCATCATGATTGATTTTTGTTATGATATTGTAAAACTGTGGAATATTAAATTAATTTCGGTTACACCAACATGTTATTGACTTTATCTTTATATCATCACATTGCCACATTAAGTCTTTTATTTATTTGCTTATACTCAGCGCACAACGCATCCTATTTCAAACGTATTACCGACAAAAGAATATAATTCCTACACCTGATCCTAAACTTATTACCGACAAAAGAACATACTTCTTACAGCTGATCTTAAACTTATTACCGACAAAAGAACATAGTTCTTACAGCCGATCTTAAACTTATTACCGATAAAATAACATAGTTCGTACATCTTATCTCAAACGTAGCTTATTACCGACATAAGATCATAGTTCTTACATCGAATCTCAAACTTATTACCGACAAGAGAACATAGTTCTTACAGCTGATCTTAAACTTATTACCGACAAAAGAACATAGTTCGTACATCTCAAACGTAGCTTATTACCGACATAAGATCATAGTTCTTACATCTAATCTCAAACTTATTACCGACAAAAGAACATAGTTCGTACATCTTATCTCAAACGTAGCTTATTACCGACATAAGATCATAGTTCGTACATCTAATCTCAAACTTATTACCGACAAGAGAACATAGTTCTTGCATCTGATATCAAACGTATTATCAACAAAAGAACATTGTTCTTACATCTAATCTCAAACTTATCATCGACAAAAGAACAAAGTTCTTAATCTAATCTCTAATTTATTATCGACAAGGGAACATTGTTTTTACATCTAATCTCAAACTTATTTCCGACAAAAGAACAGAGTACTTATATCTTGTTTCACACTTATTACCAACAAACGTACACAGTTCAAACATGTTGTTTGGAAACTGATTACTCACTAAAGGTCTTTACGTGTATTTATGAATTTATGAAAGACCTGTGGTTTACATCAATGGAACAGCAACCCAATGAAACAAAAAATCCAAAGGATATGAAGGAAATTCAGTTGTGAAAATGCCGTTTACTATCAACCTGGAGCTTTGATCAAACTAAAATGGCAACTTGTCGTTAATTAAAAACACAATATCAGTCATAAAATAATTATTAGGATGATATAATTCCTTCTGGATACATTTTCATGAAAGTGTGATGTAGAAATAACGCATCGGAAAACCGCATCAAATTTTAAACAGATTATCTCCTAAAGTATGAGGGTCTGGAAGGGGTTAGCAGGATGGAGAAAAGTGGAAGAATGCTACAAAAAAAAGCACACAAAATCAAAAGAAAAATAGATAAAAAAACAAAACAAATTTGGGGTGCTAAAATATAAAGAAAAGACAATAATGGCCGACAAATTAAAGTATACTGAGATGAATATCCGTCATTCAAACTCTAATGCAATGAAGAGTATTTCGTCATTATGTAACTTGACGTTGGAGATTTTGGAAGGTAGATTATCGATAAAGATTAAATAAATATCTCATAGATAAATTTCCTGCTTAAACGTTTGAATCTACTGAATAGCTTGTCAATTCATCACTTTTCATATTTTTGACACATTGTTTTAGTTTCATTTAATTAAGATATATATTGTACATATATATGATCACGTAAATTTTGAAAGAAAAAATAGTAGAAAAAGTTGAAATTTTCCGACTTCATAAGCCAGACCAGAGTACTTGTCCATATAAAGTAAAATTGAAAACCTTATATTAAATAATACAGATAATGAAAAAAAAAATACAATAGTACAGACAAAATAGTATAGACAGAAGATGATCATGACCACTGAAACTTGAATCGTCGTTAAAGATAGATGCAACTATGTATCACAAGGTGAAGATGGTTTAGATTATCAATTATTTGAAAAAAATAAGAAAAATAAAATATACTATTCTTCCAACATATTTTCATAGCTGATAAATTATAATTATAGCGTAGATAACGAACAGAAATTTCAAAATCCGTTTGCAAATTGTGAATGAACTTCAGCTTTAGTAAATTACATAATTCACAGTGAGAACCCTTTTTGTTAGTAACGGGGTTGATTTCTAGATTCATTTTCATTTACACGAAGCCTGTGTCTGACAAAGAGAATAGAGAGCACGTACACGGAAAGCCATTCAGTCAAAGTAAACATAAAAAGATGAATCCGCACAGTCGAATGATAATTTATTCCTTAAGAAGGAGATAGCTCGCTTTTAGATATAGGACATAATTACCAAAGTTTTTTTATCTTTAATTTTAAGAATTTTTCTTGAATTCATACATTCAAACGACGACTAAATACTAGTATTCGTTATGCTCTGAATAAATATACTTTTTCCGATTTGTTATGGATTTCTTTAACTCAAAGTTGAATGGTGTTTGAAAATAACCAATTTAAAATTATTCTTTGAATTACTGACACCTGAGATATATGTTAAGTGTCTTTACAACACGCCAAGATAGAATTCCCCTGAGTTGAAAACAATTGTGAATAAATTAAGCAGATACAATCAAAGATCAACAAATGTACCATTACACCAATGTCTCCGAACAAAAGTAAAACATTAAGATTTGATGACGGTGTTCATAGCCTTGGGATAGACACATACATAATTTCTTTATAAAGGTTTATAAATTCTAAAGAAGATGTGGTTACTTGATGTTCATCAGCTTTCATCATCTGTCAGTCAGCCGATTGACGCCATAGGGGTTCGTGTTACCAAATCTATGATGAGTTTTGTAGATTATTGTTTATCGTGTAGTCGTCTTTTGCCATGAAGTTGTCAGTTTGTCTTCGCCTTAGGAGTTTGAATATCCCTTTGTTATCTCTCACCTTTCTTTTACACATCAACTGCAACATTTCATATATTAGAATCGTATAGCTTCCAAATTAACTTGAAGCCCATCGCTGATGAACGTATTGGTGAGCCAAACACCACCAAAATGACAACACTCTTATATAATCTCAAGAAACCCAACGATCGAATTGATTCAGGGTCTCTATACAGAATACATGTACAATTAGGAATAACAACTGCCATGTCAGGGGTTCGAACTCATAACCTCAGTGTTGACAGGCTAGTGATACTAAAGATGAACTTTTTCACTCGGCCACCGAGGCCCATCTTACGTCTATGAGAGAGAAATCCAACGACTCAAACATAATGATAAACAAATTAAGACATCAATATTTCAACATACAGTCCATCGCTTTGATAGCAGACAATTGCATATACAGTATGTTATAGAATATTGTAAATACATATAACAGAGACAATAACAGATCTGACATCCTCACCAAACAAATAGAAATGAATTCAGTAAAGACACTGAACCGTACAACGTATACGACAAATAATACAGGGATACAAGTCAAACAGTAATCACTGCAATTTCAAAGAGTTCATGCAGTGACTAAATACTTCATATGCTATTACGAAGTCATGTCGCCCTGCACTGTAACATCTGTGACTGTAATTCGTACTCAATTTTATGTTGAGCAGAGTCATAAACATGGTATGAAGACACGATCTTGTGCAATGTCTAATATAAACCTCCAAAATTCTTTAATGGTGTAATTTCTTCCCCTGCACTCTACTTGCTATTTTATGCACAAAACGCATGAACTAAAATCTAAGTAATACACTTCAGTTTGTATTAAACTCCTGTCTTCTAATCGTATCACATTTACACTATTCTTTTACAATACAAGATGACCATCAGCAATATTGTGATGAGGAATATTAATTCAGCGATGTCAAATAGTAAACTAAATTTGATCTGAAACTTTGCCATGAAGTTGTCAGTTTGTCTTCGCCTTAGGAGTTTGAATATCCCTTTGTTATCTCTCACCTTTCTTTTACACATCAACTGCAACATTTCATATATTAGAATCGTATAGCTTCCAAATTAACTTGAAGCCCATCGCTGATGAACGTATTGGTGAGCCAAACACCACCAAAATGACAACACTCTTATATAATCTCAAGAAACCCAACGATCGAATTGATTCAGTGTCTCTATACAGAATACATGTACAATTAGGAATAACAACTGCCATGTCAGGGGTTCGAACTCATAACCTCAGTGTTGACAGGCTAGTGATACTAAAGATGAACTTTTTCACTCGGCCACCGAGGCCCATCTTACGTCTATGAGAGAGAAATCCAACGACTCAAACATAATGATAAACAAATTAAGACATCAATATTTCAACATACAGTCCATCGCTTTGATAGCAGACAATTGCATATACAGTATGTTATAGAATATTGTAAATACATATAACAGAGACAATAACAGATCTGACATCCTCACCAAACAAATAGAAATGAATTCAGTAAAGACACTGAACCGTACAACGTATACGACAAATAATACAGGGATACAAGTCAAACAGTAATCACTGCAATTTCAAAGAGTTCATGCAGTGACTAAATACTTCATATGCTATTACGAAGTCATGTCGCCCTGCACTGTAACATCTGTGAATGTAATACGTACTCAATTTTATGTTGAGCAGAGTCATAAACATGGTATGAAGACACGATCTTGTGCAATGTCTAATATAAACCTCCAAAATTCTTTAATGGTGTAATTTCTTCCCCTGCACTCTACTTGCTATTTTATGCACAAAACGCATGAACTAAAATCTAAGTAATACACTTCAGTTTGTATTAAACTCCTGTCTTCTAATCGTATCACATTTACACTATTCTTTTACAATACAAGATGACCATCAGCAATATTGTGATGAGGTATATTAATTCAGCGATGTCAAATAGTAAACTAAATTTGATCTGAAACGGTCATTTTGATCTGAACAGCTCTTAAAAGACTTAGCAATACATTATTACGTCATTTTCAGTCAGTTTTCAGACTTACGCACTGCTGTAAATTCAGTACTGTTCAGACATTTCGCTTGGAGTCAATTAAGATCTGTTTCGTCTATGTTCAGATTGTCAAGTAGCTGTTATTTACCGGTACGCATCAACAACATACTAAATTGTCTGAAATGCTACTGTAAAGTACTGAACTGTCTGCAAGCGAACTGTCTGGACAGTACTGAATTTACAGCAGTTTATAAGTATGAAAATTGCCTGAGAATTTACCATGACTGAATAATTTATTGTTTAGACTTTTCAGATCATGTTAAAATCAAAATGGCCGTTTCAGACTAATATCAATTTTACTAATGCATGTAATCAGATGTGGATTCTTAAAAATTCTAAATATCTACTCCAAAATCTACAATTACAATCTGCACATTTTTGCATTTTTTGAAAACCTGTGATTTTTCTATGTTTTAAACTACTTTTCCCCGTGCTTAATTGAAAGATTGACTCCATCTCCTCATTTAACAGAGCTTTTTCTTCACAAACGGGGAACGTTCATACAAATTTCGAAGTTTTTTTTAGTTCAAGAAAATCTTTCTTTGTGAAGAAACATACTGATTATAAGTAACAGATATAACAAAGATGATATCATCAAAATGCTAGACGTTATGATCGACAACATATTTCTTGAGTTTGGTGGATTTATATTTCAGCAGACAAACGGTATTCAAATGGGTATTAATTGTGCACCACTTCTTCAAGACTTGTTGTTGTACTCATATAAAGCAGAATTGCTACAGCACCTTCCCAAAGATAAAAAGAAACAGCATCTTGCAAAGTTTTAACCATATTTCAATTGAGTCTTTCCCTTAATATTGACACAGATGGCCGACCGACTTCAAATGACAAAAGTAATGATTTTAACTTTCCATTTGCTCCATAGTATGGCGTGTACATGTTTCAGTTACTGCTCCAATAGAGATATGAGCAAGAAATACTAAATTCGACGTTACGTAAGTTATACGATCACCATCACGAATTGGTTGACCGAAACGAAGTGTCGGTGTCCCAACTCACTAGCGACAAGTGTTTTTGATCTGATATCTTGGGATACTGGTATTGTCGTCTGATCTGTGAATGTATCGATTGTGTCCTTTTTCGATTGTGGCATTATTACTGAATGCAAATTCGCATGCTGGGTGCTGCATGTATAGCAGGAGACGTTTACCCTGTCGACTTACCCAGTCTCGCAAGGAGTTGATGCGGTTTTGTTGTTTTAATGATTTGTTTCTTCTTAGTTGATTTGCAAGATTTGAACATCAGTAAGCTTATGTCACCTTAAATTACCTTATGGTTCAATCTTGTAAAGACATAGACATGATAGAAAACGCATTTATATGTATTCATAGATCGTGAAAGAATTACTAGTGTAAAGTTTTTAATACCTTGAAATGTTAAACAAATGTAGAAATAACCTACTAAGGGAACTAAACAACATAGAAAGTAAATAAAATGAGATATTAATACTTTGATTGAAAAGTCTTCTACTTCAAATGAGATATGTTTATTAATGTTCATTAATTAAAGTTTATGTAAGTGTTTATTTCCTTGCAGCTGCCATTTGTTATTTTATTTTCTTAATCTTGACTTATTTATTGATGTCTGCAAATTGTTTAACCGCAGTGTTTTGATAGTCTACTTTATCTGATAAATCAGGCGTGTCAACCTTGAGGTCACTCCTCCCCAACATCGTCTATAGTTATCAAAAAGTTTGTTTTAAGTAGCAGTTGAAATTTTTCAAAGGAAATAGATATACATGTTAATTTTTGTGGAAATTTTATTCTGTATTTATTGACCCGCCTTCCACCCCTAACACCTTCGAGATTGTGGTTTGTAATTTGGCAACATGCTATGAGGGCAAAGTAATAATGGGTGGTACCCATTCTTTACTTGTCACAAAATTATTTAGTTATTTAGTTCTCAGGCAGCCCTGAATAAAACAGGTAACTAGGCAGCCCTCTCGTCGGGTGAACGAATCATTTGTTTGTCCATTTGACAGTTCTTTTAGATACATGTTTTAGTTTGCAAATGGTTTTTTCACTCGAGGTTATCCGTCTCAGGTTGCAAAGTGAGCCCATACCCTCTAAGTATTGGCTGGGCTAGTGCTTAACATGCAGGTATATAATTTTAGAGTAGGTATTAAATATACTTGAGTTTCCTATGTTAGACATGGGATGGGCCAGCGCTCAACATGTCATGCGTAGAGAGGTATACTATTTCGAAGTAACACGTGTTCTTCGAATTATGCTTCGAGCGCTTGTCAATACTCTCTATTAAAGGCTCTCTTTAAAGTTCACATTGTTTGAGTTTCATTAATACTCTACGAGTTATGTTTCTGTTAGATGTATACTCAAGCGGCTCATAACTTTCTCCTTATGGTCTAAGTTATTTGAAGTCACAGTAATACATCTACACTCTATCGTCTATTGCAGTTGCAGCGGTAGATTCTCGAATAATGTGAATTTAATTTCTTTATTGAGATATGTATTTTATTTATTTTTTAAATACATATCAATCATAAGCATGTTGCCCGTAACGCCAATTCTTACAATTTTTATATTTATATTTTATTTATTGTGTTTTTAATTTGCTATGTAAATATATTAAATATTTTTCATTTTTTATTTATTCTGATTTTTTCCATTGGATTGATTAATAGCGCAGAGATGCTTCTAACACACATTAAATCTTAAATCAACTCGGGGAAGGTCATCGTCCGTTCATATCTTTGTTTGAAAGAAACACGGCACATAAATGATATTTTAAGAATTCTAACTTAGTAGATATGAAATAAGAAGCAACATTAGTTTGTCAATTTTCGAATCTGGTTTATCATTTCGACTATTCAAACCAAGTGGAAACAGCTGGAATCATGGGAACTTGTAAAGAGGCCGAATCAGTATGAAAACTTTCGGTTTCCACAAGTTCGAGACAAGATCTTTCTCTTAAACCAATTTAAACAATTTCCATGATATTTAACAAATGCATATCAATGCATATTTTTCTCTTGTTTGGAAAACAAATGGAAATTGCATGATCTCCTTTCAATCAATCTATCACCAAAGGAATTCATTAGAAAGCTCTGAAATATAAAGATATTAGATTATTTAACGTTGATATCTAATACCAAGTGGTTTTTTGGCATTTGCCATTAAATTTGTTCATTGTCATATTTCGGTTTAAGTTATTTTAGATTTGAATTGATCAGGACTGTTAATAAAATATCAGTCAGCTTATGATATACGTACACTAACCTGTACTGTTTACATTGTCTTTTGGTCTTTGATTGATAGATGCCGAATAAGGAATTGTACCGAATCTGCTTATTTCTATATATACAAGGAAAATTCTAGTAGAATGTATATAGCTTGATTGAAGCAAATTTCACTTACCTTTAATTCTAAATACATTGTACTTTAAATTATTGTTTACCTGATATAAAATAAAACATGCCAATAATACTCATATACCAGCCGCTGTACGTTCATGCAGTTTTCATACAAACAAAAAAAGGTATGGACAGTCATTCCAAACTTCGACCATACATCATTAAGTATATGTATTTTTCGCCAGTCAAATGCTAGCTGTTTTGTTTTAACAAAGTTATCAGTTGTTTAGGCTTAATAAACAATGTTATTATTTGTTTCTTATCTATCAATCTTCGGATGATAAAATCAAGTCAAACAAAAAATATATATGTGGGATATACGCCAATAAGACAGCAACTCAATCCTAGACATAACCGAAGTGCATCTAAAGAATTATCCGATGTATACTTTGCACTTAACTGAGCTTTAGACATAATCTTCTTCAGTCTTTATGGAAAGTTTTTCCCTACCTCTTTATAAGAAAATAAAGACTAAAATAGTTATGACATTGAATCATCATACATACTAGAATCAAGATAATTAATCACTGTACTGAAAATGGATTTGAAATTGCCTGTGTCCTTTTAACCATGGGTTTAATATATTCAAAAGTAAACGTACTTTTATCTTCTAATATATTATCTAAATGCTTATCTAAAGAATCTTCATTTCCATTACACATTTACATAATATTTGTTTCGATTAAGGTGGTACCTAACACTACAGGGAGATAACTCTGTAAAAATCAGCTAAACGTTTTAATTACGTTGTATTGGTAAGGAAATATTAAGCTTCTCAATGATCAAAACTAGTGTTTGTCAAACTGCTATATAACCAATGAATTTTTTCTGATAAAGTGGTTGGTTCAAATTTTTTGAAATTTTTATATTTTTGTCAAAGGGTCAACGTAAACATTTTGTCAAAATTTTATGAAAATTAAACGAGCCAAATTAATATTAGTCAAGGTGTTGGGTACCACCTTAAACAGCGTTCAATATCATCTGTTTTGCATAAGATTGAATATATTGTTTGTTTTCCTTTTTTTCCCTTAGACTTATTTTGGTTCGTGATAAACTATGGGATCTCAATAGAGTAATTTAGCCTTTATTTTGATTTAATTTCCTATTACTCTCATACATTTAAATGAAAGAAGTACATACATTTATACTTTTTAATGGATTTTTTTTAACCTTAAGCAAACCTTATTAACCCATGCATGTTATTGAAACAATTGCCAACTTCCGGATTTCTGAGACGCAATTTCCGTTTTATATTATGACAAATCTTATTCAAAACACGCTGCAAGTGTCCAAAGAAAACAAATAAGATAGCAGTGAATAGAAAATAAGTTAAGCATTACAGAGGAATATGTTAAACGTCAAACAATTGTCGGTGTTAGATAGATGTTCTTTGTGTCAATAATGATTGATGTCTAAAGATACGCCAGTAAATTTTATCTCTTTTTAGAAAATATTGCAATAACGTGTTTCCTTTTTCAATTTGTTCAAACTTTTTTTCAGAAAAAAAGACTTTTATTAGGAATTACGTACTTATTATTTAACAGAAATCTGTTAGTGTGCAATGTTATCAACCACTGTTAAATACGGCATAAGAATATGTAATTATTTGGTCTTCCATTTTTATGATTATGATATATACTGGGAATACATATTTTACCCTAACCCTGAGTTGTTTTTATCTGACCAGATTGAACACTAAATAATTATTCCGTGAATGAAAAACTCAATACACTGCTGAGGAGCCTCGGTGGCCGGGTGGTCTTAGTAGTCGAACTACGGAATCACTAGCCTGATGTTGTGAGTTCGAATCCAGCACGTGGCAGGTGGACTCGAATTCAATCTTAATTGAATAGGATTGTCAGTGTTCCTACCGAAAGTCGGTGGTTCTCTCCGGACGCTTCGGCTTTCTCTATTAATACAAACTGACCGCCACGAAGGTCAATCAATCACATGGTTAACACAATCGGACATGGGGAAAACGGCTAGGTATTTGTCAATGAATATGGTTGTTTTGTCTTTCATACACTTACCATAATATAATGTCGCTTGACAAAAAAAATGGGAATAAAAGTATTCAAATTCAAGTTTAGAGGTTCATTCCGAATTCGAGAGGAAGATGTTGCACCAAAATAATTATGGGAATTTAGATGAAAATGCTGTTTCAAAACTTCTGAAAAGTGAAAAAAGCCTGAATAAAACTAGATGGGTTGCCAGTGAGTATCCTCTTGGTCTTTTCCATATTGTGTTTTTCTTAACATTCTGTCATACATGAAAATGAAAAACATCAGTACGAGTGATGTCAGATCAAATTTATTCGTTGAAGTCTGAAAATGGAAATAGGATTTACAGTATGTTTGTCGACCGGCAGTATTGAAGGACAGTGGACTATTGTACTTTTTAATTTGTTGGTTATGTTAGTCATCTTTTTTTAAACGGAATAAGTTCATATAATGACAATTTCTCTAGTTTAGATATTTTAAAACTGATGTCAAGAGGTGATAAGAAGACCAGCATCTTAAAAGACGCTTCTTAGTTGAAATTTTACAACATTGATTTCCATCAAAGATTGATCTAAAGCTATTTTTAAAATATATATCTTGTCTTTAAGTATAATAAAAACAAGGGGATGTGTTATGATTGCAAATGTGATACAAGAGACACAAGGACAAGAATGTAAACAACTGATTAAGGTAGATTCATGGTATACCGCCATCTTGGATTGTACAATCGCAGTACAAAATCGGTCTAGTTATTTGCCCAAATCTGCAAATTTGGAGACAGATTTTCAATTTAATGGTTAGACTGTTTATTTATATAAAGAAAACTTGGTGATTTATTGTATTATTCAAAATATTTAAACAAATATCAATTTTTTTTGTTTTTAGAATCATTTTTTAAATGAGCTATTTCAGGGGAAATAACTCTTTTAGTAAAAAATTTATACTGGACTAATAGGGAAATTTTTTATTTTTACTTGTAGCAAGAAAACAAGTTCGGTGACACTATTTTTTCTTTTTATTTTCTTAAAACATATTATAAAACCTATCTTCTCACAATTTATTTCAAAATTCTATCTCATAGAATTTTTTATATGCACACAAATGTGTTTTTTCATGAACAATCTAACCAAATTTAAGCAATTTTCAACGATTCATAGCTTGCAAAATAGCACGGTGACCCATACTTTTTATTATATTTTTGAAAAAAGCATAGTAAAATCTTCATTTTGGCAAATTATAAGAAAATTCTGTCTCAAAAAATATATACTTATGATCTACCTTAAATACATTCTGGACTTGCAAAATGGGGCAGGGTTATAGGAGCACAAGCGATTTTGACAGCGAGATATTAAAGGTTTTATATAATCGTAATGAAAGTTGAGACGACAAGGTTTGATACCATGAGAATACATGGAGAACAAAACTCTACATACTAACAATTAAAACTATTTATTTTTACATTTCACCGGTTTATTTCAATACAATCTGCTGTTAATTTTGTGATAATGTGATGGCATAGATTGTATATTTGATCTGATTCAATGATCAAATATTATTTGTAATGCACAAAAATTTTAACTTTTTTGTCTATTTAGAAGCTTATCAAATGAAATAGCTTTTTGGTAGAATAGGCCAGGAGTTTATTTATAAAATACAAATCTTATATGACAGATATTTTCTATATAAAAGTTTGGAAAGCTTAATGAGACCACAAGGAAATAGCTTCCTTTGTAGCTGTAACTTTTATATTTTATAACTTCTTCAGTTTAATCATATTTGTAATCTGACAAATACTTGGCTTAGAACTAGCTTTACCTTTCAGTAGCCGTGTATACTCTTAGATCCTTACTTTCTTTTTGTTAGTTGTTTTTATGTTTGTTTCGATCTGATGATTCAAGCCTGACTTTTAAAGTTTGTTTTTACGTTGTGCTATTACATCATTGCCCGAGGTTAAGGAAAGGGTTGAGCACTCGAAAACATGTTTAATACCGCCAAATTTAAATTTTTGTATCTGTCCAAAGTCAGCAATCTGTAATCCAGTGATTGTCGTTGGCTGGTGTCTATCATATTTTTTTTCGTTTATTACATTTTGTAATGTCGGGGCCTTTTATAGCTTACTATACGGTATTGGTTTTGTTCATTGTTGAAGCCCGTAGTGTGTCCTATAGTTGCTTACATCGACATGATTTGATTTATGGTGGATACGTTACAATCATTCAACATCTTCTTATATCAATTACGAAAGCATCAACAAACAATCGCTTATTGAACCTCATACCCATAACTCTTTTATGCCTTTTTCAAAAGTGAGAAAAATAAATATAAACAAATTTGAAGAAAAGTCGATCAAAAACACAAAAACAATCACCAAACTGAAAAGTAATTGATTGCGCAATTACTTCTAGCTTCCAAAACGTTGATTTTGGATATGTTCCATAGATTTGGTTTTGGTAATATAACATCCTTTCACAACTTCTCCTTGTATCACTTAGTTATTTTCATCACCGATAAAATTGTCCATTGAACACCGGCTACGATGTTTTTTCATAGACATAGTCATCCATATGGTATTTATGTGCACTCGTGGACTTTTGAATATATTTTCTTTACAGATGGTTCAGCGATATGATATGTTCCACATCCACTTGACCTCACTCCATTTGAATTAAATTGTAGGGGAAGCAAACACGTCTAATTTGTATCCATGATTATCCTTTTAGTACTTGTGATGTAATTTGATTAAAGTTCGTTATTTGACCATCATATATCAACATACATATCAAACAAACCGTCAGTACATCATTGTTATGAAAATTTATTGCTTGCTGACATAAGCAGCTTCTGCATTCTATTGTGTAGTTGTTGGATACACGTATCTTTTTTAAAGGTCAACATGTGATTTATTCTGCTATAAAATTCCAACATATTTTATCTAGCATCCTTGAAAATATCAGGTTTCAATAAGTGTTTTCAAATTTCAAATCAAAAGAAAAGTGAAGAAATTGTAAATAACCATAAATATCTGTATAAAAGCAGTTGTCGGGTGTACGTTATTAAGACACAGCAAACGAACACAAAAAAAAAGAAATGACGTCTGAGCCGAAATTAATTTTATTATAAAGTAACAAAGAAACTATATATTTGGATTCACGCAACGAGTTAAACTGTTAAAAAAAATCTAAATTAAATTATTTATCTACAAAAGTCTCATGCAATGAACGCTAGTAAGATATTTGCATTAATTCTATTCAAATAATAAAACTCATATAGATAGTACACAACATGTTTGGTTCGATGTAACTCAATACCTGTCGTTTTGCAAAAAAGGTTGATGGATTCAAGAATATGTACATGATGATTTAGAAATTAATGGAGACAGTAATGTTATCAAAGTTGAAATTTCCAAATCATTCTGACAATTTCTAAGGTACAATACTGTTTGTTCATTTCCTTAGATATCAGACAGACTTTCTATCATAAAAGTAAAAGTCTTAGTTTTACATCTTTTTACAAAAGTTAACGGACTTAGTGATAATAATGTTAATATATCCTAAAATAAACTTGTATTTTTAACACCATTGTTATACAAATCGGAATAATATGTTTTTAAACACAATAACACCGTTTATGAATAGCTTGCAATCATTACATTGTATTTTATGACAACGATAGCATTCGATTTTGACTGATTGCAATATCAAATGTATGAGAACATCTTATAGTTCTTGCTTTGGTTGCTTCTTTAACTTATACTTTTATCAAATAATGTTGACCTAGCATGTATACTGACATAATAGAAAAACAAGGGATATGAGGTACCCATCCATGAAACAAAAAATCAGTAAATACGAAATCATGCATACTGATATGTTCATTATTTAGGAATTGAATATCAAACACTATTAAATATGACACATTTATCATCATTTGACGTTTGGCACATCGTTTGTCTACAACTTATGCAAGTTAAAGTCATGCAGTGACCAGTATTTGTTCATTAATGTATATTAGGATGAAAATGCTAGGACAGTAAGAGTTAAACATCTTTGCCTAGTTCTATTTTAGCTTTTGAACTTCGACTGAATGCCTTCTCTAAAGCAATAAATGGTCTTTCGAAAAATATGGAAATCACGGAGGCTCCAATGATGGTGACCACAAAATATCCAACTATAAGGAAAGCCTGTAAAACAAAACAAATCAATAACTATCAATGCACTGTTAAAATACTGTATGATAATAATAAATGATAAAATAATATAACTTTAGACAAAATGAGAAATTTGTATTCCATCCTATCGTATTACATTTTACTGTCTTATATTACATTGTACAGTCTTGAAGTCGTCAAATATGTAATATAGTTTCTAAATAAGCAACGAATCTGGTTAATACTAATAGAGGGCATTTGTAATACTAGTTCTTTATTTTAAGCAATTAATAAAAAATGGTAATACAAATACAACAAATATAAATAAACAGAGATTTCGTGAATTGCTCACAAATCTAAACCAACCCTTCATGGTTAAGTAGAGTATTAACTTCAAATGAAACAAGAGGTGCTGTGAATGATGACCTTAAATGGCATGGCATGTACTTCATGTACTTCATATCAATCTACATGAGTTAAATCACCTACTGCACAACATGTCATACCAAGACTTTTTTTTTATTAAAACCGGAAGCCCATTTTTTCATGTTATAAAATCAAAATCACAAGTTAATTGAATATAAAAGAATCATGCGTGCATTGTCTGATTCATTTTACTTATTTCACTTATTTTTGAATAAAACTTTATTTCCTAAAAAGAGACCCAATGTAAATTTCAACCTGCTTTGACGGCAAATTCAAATTCTAAATTCGCGCTAGATCAAGAACACTGTATAAAAGCATGTAAACTTTGATATTTGTGAATTGTGGTTTTTTAAAAGGATTCACTAGTACTTAACAGTAGATCTTGAAATTTGGACCATTCTGACTCGAACATGCCCCTTTGACTTATACATTTGTACTTAATTTTTCATTAGGACCACACCTACACTAAGTACTTTCTTGAGATAATTGAGCATGGTTTTGTTTTTATTTCTTTTTCCCTATTCCTGGAAATTATGCAAAAACGTATAACTCATTGCTCTTCCATTTAAACCTTTGCCGGTGATCATTCTAGGTTGGTACCAGAATTTTGTTTTGTTGTGTTTGTGTTGCTCACTCTGTACTTTTTTAACTAGTGTTTTGTAGATTTTTGTCTGTCTTTTCGTAGTTTTTGTGGGTTTTTTTTCATGATTTTGTCGTCTCTCTTCTACATTTGAGTTTTGATTTTCCCTTTGATACATGTATCTTCCATATTCTTTTAGAAGATATATATTATCAAACTGACTCCTTTGTTTGGTTCATTGGCATCACTAAGTACCTTTAAAATTACATTCCTGCTTGGTTTGAAATCTTACTTCTTCGTTTGCTTTGAAAATATCAGGATTTAGTATCCCATTTGATGTAAGTGTAACATTTCACCTTCCTTGGCAGCAGTTATAAATTTTTCATCAGCATTGACAGTAACCACAACTATTGCGACTAAGTTTAGTCAAGCAATGCGTACGTCAATTTAATTTGAAAACAAAATTAAAATCACATTTTCCATAATAATGATAATAATAACAATAATAATATTGTTGATAATAATAAAAGTAATAATATTAATAATAATAATAAATTCTCTATATAAAGAGGATAAATAAATTACTTACATTACAGATAGGGTTTTTATGTAAGCTGAGATCTCTCCTAACATCAATTTCAAATTTCCTTGCTTAAGGCGTCGAGAGGAATACTTTGTCTAATCTGATCCTTAATCGACACTTGTTTATTAGAACTCATTCTTAAAGTCTAACCAATAAGAGACCAAATGCACAAAGTCTGTCATGTTTGTTAACAATTCGATAGAGAAAGAAAAATTATTTGCATTTACCTTGTTGTAAAGACCATTTTTGTAAGATCAGTATTATTCGTTTCGGTGGTTCTTAAGATGAAAATCAAAATGCGAAATATTAAAAAAAAAACAATAATTCATTTTTATCACATGGCCTTTGTTTTTTTTTATCACATGGCCTTCGTTTTTTTTATTACATGACCTTGGTTTATTTATTAATATCTTCTTACCATATCAAGATCGTCTACATATACTAAGCTCTTTCTTGACATAATGTATACGGCTATTACAACTGGGTTCAGTAAGTATATGGTATATGATAATTTTGATAATGGAATAAATCCTCTCCATGATAACATTGTATTAATCAATCCTGAAAAATATACAAAAAACGGGTTATTTTAGATGATATTAGGAAATAATACAAAAACTGTCCATGGTTATACTGCATTCGACAATCCTAAAAACAAATCAAGAACGGTACATTATAAATAGTTTTGAAAAGTTACAAGATAAGACAGTATGCAAAAGATAGACGACATAGCATTAATAGGAATGTCCTTACTTCAAGTCTCTTGTATGCTTTGTAAATAATATAGAAAACGGAACAAATAAAACAAAGATATCATCACAAAAAAATGAGGAGTTTACTTAATCAAAATCATAAAACTGCCTAGGAATGTAACTGGGTGTTATAAAACTACACATTATATTATATATCTATTCACGCAATATTTCGCTAAACAAACTAGCTTCATAAGACGTTCATCCGTCCTTGTAATAAATCGGGAGCAGATATAAAACTTTTGCAGCTTATCCTAACGTAAAAGCAGTCATTGTTTAATTTCTCAAAACTATCATTGGAATGCAGTGCTAAGATGAGGAGTGTGTACATATATTGTATATCTAACGACATGTATATCGTAATCAAGAGCAGTATACTACAGTTGTGTTACCAGAAGTTAAGATATCATATTTATGCAAAAGATAGACGACATAGCATTAATAGGAAAGTCATTACTTCAAGTCTCTTGTATGCTTTGTAAATAATATAGAAAACGGAATAAATAAAACAAAGATTTCATCACAAAAAAATGAGTAGTTTACTTAATCAAAATCATAAAACTGCCTAGGAATGTAACTGAGTGTTATAAAACTACATGTTATATTTTATATCGATTCACGCAATATTTCGTTGAACAAACTAGCTTCATAAGACGTTCATCCGTCCTTGTAATAAATCGGGAGCAGATATAAAACTTTTGCAGCTTATCCCAACGTAAAAGCAGTCATTGTTTAATTTCTCAAAACTGTCATTAGAATGCAGTGCTCAGATGAGGAGTGTGTACATATATTGTATATCTAACTACATGTATATCGTAATCAAAAGCAGTATACTACAGTTGTATTACCAGAAGTTAAGATATCATATTTATGCAAATCACATAGAGCTCTCAAAGTTAAGGGGAATACAAATGAGGCAACAGTAGTTTACCCATGTTCATGCAAATCTCATAAATACGTCAGGTAATTATTTATCAGTTTTAACAGTGGCTCCTTAAAAGTATGTACAAATGTAACTAGTATGAGGGTCTGGACGGGGGTCCTTCATTTCTTTATTTCGTCATTGTATTGACCATTTTTCTTTAATTTTTATTCATTTTGCCCATAATTCTGTATTATTTATCTTTTTGGTCCATTTTCCTGTCGATTTAAACAATTGTTCTCTATTCTATTCAACCCATCCAGGCCGTCTCGTATATAAATACGATAGAACAGTCAACTCAGAACTAAATATATTGTACCTGTGTGCCTCATACCTTGACCTGTAATCATAATAGTATCTACAATTTACATTTGTAACTTACCTCCCCTGTAATGATGACATGAATAAATCGCCCATGCAATACAGCAGGCCCATGCAAGATGGCTAAGTGATTCATAAGCTGCTTGTTCGGGGAATGTCCACTTTGGTGCATTTTCCATGTATCTTAGATATGATACATATAAGATAAACATTCCTAACAAAATGGAAACAATCCAACCAATCACAGCTACCAACTACCAAGAAAAAAAGACTTCATTCAATGTTAAGTCATTACCCAAATATGTAAAAATATCAAATTAGAAAATGCGGTATAAGACAACTATACATCAAATGAAGCGGATGTAATAAAGGTCACCGTAGAGCCTTCAACGACAATTATCGTGAAACTATTCAAACGAAAAAAACCAACGGCCTGATGTATAACGCATTATAGATTTTGTTAGTCGAGTATTGCCTTTCCTCGTCGGCTTTATCTAGGGTTGCAACACAGTACATGATATATAGTGGGATGTAGATGGTGTACCTTGCAGATCAGCTCTACTTGCCACTATACATCATATACTTTGTTACAACTCTAGATAAAACCGACGAAAAAAGGCAATCCTCGACTAACGAAAGCTATATTTGTTTTATAGTCTTGTTGGTCGATTGATCTAGGCTACTGGACACATCGTTAATCGTTAAATGTGTTTTCCTTGCGATTACAAAATAATGTTGGTTGATCTGGTTTAACTTTGTTATCATTTTGCAATAGGTGTTTAGTACATTATTGTTTATGTTCCAGACCAAATGAGTATTCAGGCAATACGCGTACTGTCATAGCTAGCCATAATCTTATACTCATATAGTTATTAACGAGCCGGACCATATGAGTACATGTATTTAGACCATATAGGTATTTTAAGAATAAATCATAACTTTTTTCGCAGAAACATCAGCTCTTTCTCCGAACCATATATAAGTAATATAAGTCAGTCAGGATTCTACTTCGTCAAAATTATCTTCCCATTACGCAAGTTCATTTTTACAATCGTAAAAATGGAAGCCATTGTACGGATGACGCGCTTTTAATTTAGCTCTTGAAAACCGATAAATTTATCCACATAGCACCATTACGATCCTTGTATGCCAGGTGTATTTTAAAAGACAAATGTATCTACTAGCTAATGAGCATCAGTTAATGTACTTGTCTGCATTCAGTCAACTTAAAACTATTGTTTGATCGGTTGTCAGGTGGAATTTTCGGAAATCATAAACATTTAAAAAAATTCTAATTAAATATTTCGTGGAAGGGCAGACTAAAAATTTTCAGTGGTTGAAGACTATAAACCCTAATTATCACACACAAAAAAATGAAGTTTTTTCGAAGATATGCATTTTTAAGATCCAACTTAAAAGTAAGTCGTCAAGTACTTATAGTAAAAATTTGCTATTCGAACACACCTACACTATTTTTGTGATTCATTAGAAAGGTATTTCACTTGACCCATATATTTAATTTTTTAGTACTGTGAACTTTCGATGTTATAAAGTCAACCTGTAGCCTTGATATATAAAAATAATAGAATCTGAAGCGAGATGATGTATCAAATACTCTTGCTTTGTACGTTTTCAAGACAAAATATTTAACTCAAACACGCCCTAACATAAAAAGGTGCACTCGATTTTATCTTTTCGATGCAATTATTACCCATTTTTTTGAATTTTTTCTTGAGTTACATAATGGAAGGGCAGAAACGAAAATTAAGGAACAAATAGATTGATATGATCTCCGTCCGTGGTAAAAAAAATAAAAATCGGAGGTTATGCATTTATTAGATCCAACTGAATAGACACCCATGTCGTCGACTTGATATCTAATTTTTCTATTTAATTATGTAATAGATAAATTGAAAACTTATGCAAATTGTGTTTTTATGATAAAATACTTCGAAATTAAGCCGAAAACTGTCATTTTATTTGTTTCTATTAACTTTTAAAAATTTTGTTACTATAGTAAACATTACAGTAAGCATTTATCGCCTTCTCTAACAAAGAGCTTCGATTCTTTTGTTCTATTTAATCTGGGTTTCCGCCTGTAAGTTACTTACTCAGGCGGAAACCCGGTTGAAATAGTTCGAATAGCAAATTTTTACTAAAAGTACTTGACGACAGTCTTTTAAGTTGGATGGTAAAAATGCGTATCTTCGAAAAAACATAATTTTTTGTGTGTGATAATTAGGATTTATAGTCTTCAACCACTGAAAATGTTTAGTCTGCCCTTCCACGAAATATTTAATTAGAATTTTTTTACATGTTTATGAATTTTCGAAAATTCCACCTGACAACCGATCAGACAATAGTTTTAAGTTGACTCAATGCAGACAAGATCATTAACTGATGCTCAATAGCTAGAAGATAGATTTGTCTTTTAAAATACAACTGAAATATAAGGATCGTAATGGTGCTATGTGGATAAATTTATCGGTTTTCAAGAGCTAAATTGGCAGCGCGTCATCCCTACAATGGCTTCCATTTCTACGATTGTAAAAATGAACTGGCGTAATGGGGAGATAATTTTGACGAAGTAGAATCCTGACTGTACTGAAATTCGTTTTCTTTGACATTTTGTACGAATCTTAGTGTATCTTGTTATCTTGCCTTCGCTAGTGTCATTTAAAGAGTCTTTGTCATATTAACCTTTTCGTCCGTAAGTGAAATTACAGGCGTTTAGGGCATATATTATATAACCCGGTGTTTAGATTTCTTTTTATTTCTTTTTATTTCAATTTTTTTTTGCTTAATTGTTGTGTACTTGTTCCTTTTCATAAGATCTTTAAATATCAGTAAGAAATACGTGATCCGCTTTAATATTATTTTTCACATGAGAATAGAGGGACAACACATATCATCGAAACTGTTTTTGTAAGATCGTATGAAAAGAAGGAACACACTTAATAACGAAAAATGATACAAATTTAAACACCAAAAAAAGAATAAAAAAATGAATGTTCAATGCTCCAAGTGACTGTGAGTAAAATAGTTGACATTTTGTTTAACGGTTCATTTGGATATTTCTTAAAGTTGTATTTCAAAGGCGACATATTGTGTTTCTTATGGTAAAATCTACAATGCATGACCATGTAAAATTGTGACAGAGCATTTAGTAAAGGGTTGTAACAGTATTCAGTGTCAGTTATTTCTGCTTCTTACCGACCCATGTCACTTTTTTGCGTTCACATTATTTCACTAATAGATTCAAATATAAAATAGTGTCATGTGAAGTTAGACTTGTAATGTAATAATATAAACATTTTACTATTGACCATTCATGATCATTAAATATACAAACCACATCAAGTTTTGCTCGTCGTTTGATGAACATAACATACGCCAACATAACACCCACACAGTAAGTCCCTACACGGCACCATGGAGCGGTAAATATATAATTCCAATAGTTCCCGTTATCTGTTACAGCACTACAGTTAGTTAAAACAGTATTTGATTATTGAAAAACATATAACAATATAATAGGACAATTTAACATAGCAGTCAAATATGGGATTCGGAAACAAGTTTGAGAAAACTTCAATAAATCCGTCTGCCAGTAAATTTGAATGAATAATTGATGCTTGAACAAGGTTAATTTCGACAACCTAGGCACAAGTACTGTTTTGAAATTGGATATATTGCATTTATCGTGCTAACTATAAAATAAGATCAAAGTGCTGTAAAAGCCCCCTCCTAAACTAATGAATTCTTTTCTTTTGCATTAACCATAATATCTTTGTGTAAATTCGATACACCCAAACAGTGTACATGTATCTCAAACGTAAAATACTGTGAAAAAAAACCATTACTATATGGTGCTTATATGTAATTTTTTCAGACCTTTTATTTATAATCTGAATAAAAACTTATTATATCAAGAACATTATTTCAAAAAATTTGTATAAAAAAAATTTATAGGAAAAAATGACGAATTTAATCGCATTTCGATTTAAAAAAAACAACTGCTACTTTACTTCCGGTGAACCTGAAATCACCGATAGTCTATTTCTTTTCCAAATAGAATAGCGCTCTATTAAGTATACTTATAAGAAAAAGACAAAATAAATCAACATGAATAAATAAGATATAGAATGTATATACCTAAGAATATCTCCACCGTATCTATGTTCCTTCACACCAGTCGCAGTTATCCCCCCTGTCATAAGTAGGATTGCTACGATAAATCCAAGCCGGTGAGATCTGTTATAAAGTAAAAAGAACAACCAATACTTAAAAAAATATTATAGCTTCATAAAATTAATTACACAAATGATATATTTTTGCATAAATGCATCGTTTGTTGCTGTACATCATATTTGTTTTGTACATAAATCAGGCGGTTAGTTTTCTCGTTTGCATTGTTTTACATTGATTATTTTGTGGCCTTAATAGCTGACTATGCGTTATGGGTTTTGTTCATTGTGTACAGTGACCTATAGCTGTTTACTTCTACATCATTTGGTCTCTGCTGCAGAGTTATCTCATTGGCAATCATACCACATCTTCATATTTTTTATACATAAAGGAATGTTTATTTAAACAAAATGAACCAAAAAGATATTGCTTACATACAATAAAAAGATGTTGTTTAAGGTCGTTTCCATTGAATTAAGCATCATACAATGATGTTAATGAGGCCTTACATAATTCATTTGTCCTTGTTGATTCTATTTTTTTTTTAAATTGTACAAACATTGAGACAAAAAAAAAAGAATTTATAAATATGCATATAATGATGCTGAGATTGAAATTGAATATTTGTTTTCTACTGTAGCATGAAATTAGCATCATGAGTAAATAATGAAGACATTTATCCAAACGTTTGTATCAACTGATTTATAAACCACAATAGTTTTAAATAGAGCATGATACTTCAGTACAATTGCACTACATGTCTGTATATAATAATTCCCTAAAATATAAACTGAAACTTACATGAGGAATAACACGATGAGGATAGGTGTTATAATATTTAGTTGCATTACAACAGCATTAAACCAAGACCATGGCATGCACTGTAATGACAGAAAATGAAATGTTAGTTGGTAAATAACATGTCATTATACCATTATTGACTATCATAAGTAAAAGAAATAATATAGACAATTAACCAAAATAAATGTCCTAATAATGGTTAGACTTATTTTCTAAGGGGAATAGTTATGATCACACATAACTTGAACATTGCCGTCAACTCTTATACATATGTTTCATTATTTGTTTCATCACTGTGCATTGAATTATCTAAACAGGATTTGCTTATTCGTCCGGAGCACCTGTCTTTGGTGGGTTAGTGTTGCTCTGTCTTTAGTTTTATTAGTTGTGTTCTGTGTTACTGTACTGTTGTTTTGTCGTATCGTCGTGTTTTTGCCATGACATTGTCAGTTTGTTTTCGACTTATGAGTTTGAATATCTCTATTTGGTATCTTTCACCACTCTTTTAATGGACAAAAATGTAGATGTATGTATATATATATTTCACCTTTGTTGATCTTCGTTTTATTGTTGTTACTACTGTCATGACGCTCAACGAACTCATTCATACTAGTGTAGTTTTAAACTTTTATATGAATTATTCTCGTTTTATTCTCACGATATTTGTGTGGTTGAAACAGAAGACGATGCACACACATACCTGTTGGAAAATTGTGTGTCCATCAACATCAACTAGATTATTAACATATAGTAAATGATACCACCAACGTTGTCTGCAACTGTCAGCAAGACCTATATGTTTTGGCCATGTAGGACCATCACCAATATATGCATATAAAAACGCATAACTCATCAAAATTATCATATAGACGGGTGTTAATCTGAAAACAAAGCCGTTTTGATTTTACATTAAGTACAATATTGATATCAATATGAATAAAAAAAATCATGAATCGAAAAACCTAATATTTTCAATCTGAATAGGGAATAAAATTGAGAATGGAAATGGGGAATGTGTCAAAGAGACAACAACCCGACCAAAGAGCAGAACACAGCCGAAGGCCACCAATGGGTCTTCAACGCAGCGAGAAAACCCCACACCCGGAGGACGGGCTTCAAAAGGGCCGCTAAACAAAATGTGTACTAGTTCAATGAAAATGGACATCACACTAAACTCCGAAACATATAAATGAACTAAAATTAAAAAAACATACAAGATTAACAAAGACCAGAGGCTCATCGATCCTGACTCAGGACAGGCGCAAAAATGCGGCGGGGTTAAACATGTTTAGTGAGATCTCAACCCTCCTCCTATACCTCTAGCAAATGTAGAATAAACAAACACACAGCTATACGCACAGTAAAACTCAGTTTGAAAGAAGTCCGAGTCCGATGTCAGAATAGGTATCAAAAAGAAACTAGGCAAAATGACAATGATACATAAATTAACAAGGACTACTAGCAGTTACTGACATGTCAGCTCCAGACCTCAATTAAACTGATTGAAAGATTATGTCTCCCGTTAGGAGGGATTGTTCTTGATTTTCTGGGGTTCGTTTTGCTCAGTCTAAAGTTTTATATTCGTGTCTGTGAACTCGTTCAATACATGCCATAATATAAGACTTAAAAATGTTTGTGTGTGTGTGGATTGAGGTAACAAATTTCCGAAAGTGAAAAGCAAAAAAACTTTCCTATGTTCAAATAGTCCAGAAGTTAGTCAGTTTTGCTCAGGCTCCTTCATGTCTTCATCATATGAAAATCAAGCACAATCCCTCCCGTTAGGGGTTTACATGTAGTACCATACCATCATAAAATATACGAGAAGAACATAACCCGTTATATGCCAACAACTGGTTTTATAATAAATGTGTTTATTTCCGATGCAAAGACCATATGAGTGAATCAATATTTATACCAAAATATGAGATCTATAATGATCTGACAACAGTATCGTAACTATATCCCTTCTGAATAAGTCCATTTAAAGGTTTGGTTAGCTTTTGAGGTGAATGTTGACATTTTTGTGCTTTGTATAGAATATTACTATAAAAAATTGAATGTGAAATACCTGAACGTATAAGATGTCTGCATGTTGATTTATATTTACGAATGATGTCCTTGTACCGATGATAAAATTTAGTAAATGTTTTGACTAGTTTGTGACATCGAAAATTCTGGTGTAATAATTTTTCAGTAATACAGAGATTTTTTCGTTAAAATCAAATACGTTGTTACATACACGAGCGAATCGAACAAGTTAAGATAAATAAACACCATAAGATGGTGACAAGGGAACGTCACCATCTAAAAATGGATAATTAACAATAGGAAATGAAAAATCATCTCTTTTATCATAAATTTTGGTATTAAGCTTTCCGTTAAAGATATAGATATCAAGATCCAGGAAAGGGCAGTGTTCATTGTTAATATTAGCTTTATTTAAAGTCAGTTCAGCAGGATAAATTTAGTGTACATACTGAAGTCGTCATTATTGACAGCCAATATATCATCCAAATATATAAAAGTGTTAATAAATTTTTGCATCAGATGTTGTTTCGATGGGTCTTTGCTGATGTTAGTCATAAATTGTAACGCATAACAATACAGAAACAGGTCCGCAATAAGTGGTGCACAGTTAGTCCCCATTGGAATTACGATAACTTGACGATATACAGAATCTCCATAGCGAACAAAAATGTAACCTAGTAAAAATTCAAGTGCAGTTATCGTATCAAAGCAGGTCCATCTAATATAGTTTTTTTGTTTGTTGTTACTAAAAAATGACATAAAAGAGTTTGAACATATATATTCGTATTCTGAATTTTTAAATGCCCATTTAATTAAGTGTGTGATTTTTTTCTTAATAAGATTATGAGGCAAAGTGGTATATAGGGTAGAAAAATCCAAACTTTGAACATATTCGAAATCACCAATATAAGCATGCAATTTATCAAGTACTTTCAACGAATTTTTGACACTCCAAAAGTACTTAATTCCACTTTTTTTAAAGGCCTTACTTGAACCATGCATTACCAGGTTTTTGATTGTACCAAGTGTACTAGTAAGTAAAATAGACTGTTTAGTAGTGGAACAATGGCTTGAAGACGAAATAAATCTATATTTGTAAGGTGTTTTGTGTGCAGCTTCGGACGAATGTAAGGATTTTTTGTCAGCTCTTTCTCGTTTTATCCATTTCGAGCAGTAAGTACGGAGTGAGTCGTAGTTGATGTTACGACACTCATTCCAATTAATAATTGACGGGGGACAATATTTAGGTCCTTTACTCAGGAATGATTTCAACTCTCGGTCTCCTGTTATAACATGGGAACTGGGGCCATAAATGTATTTGGAATTACTGCAACTTCATGACGTAGGTGCATTGTCACTGATATTAACTTGCTATAATTAAACACATATTTCCGAGTAGATTTTTTGTAAACATAACAAATAAGAGGGAGTTCAGTATTATCAAAATATCCAGTAATTTGTTCTTTAACAGAATGATCATTATAAATACCGGCAATATTTACAAAATCAAAACCTTTATTTATGTCTGTTTGTCTTTTTATTTTTTAGCCATGGCGTTGTCAGTTTATTTTCAATCTATGAGTTTGACTGTCCTCTGGTATCTTTCGCCCCTCTTTTATTGACATATTTGAGTTTAATAAAATGTTTGTTTTACGATCTTCAGGGCGATCAATTTTGGGAAATAGTTTAGAATAACAATATGCAATTATAATTTGGACGATTTCATACTTAGGACTACAATATGGAATTGTGTTGCAATCCTCTAAAATTTGATGTAATTTATTAACAGGTAAAGAATAGAGCTGGATTAACAGATAATGTCTGCCGTTGTTTTTTGAAATAGTAATTAGGTCCGAAATATTTGTATTGTTGGTACGACATTTTCTCTGATAGCGATTTAGTTTAAGATTACGATTTCTGTTCCTCGATTCATTAATGAAACCCGGCACACATCATTATAAATGCTTTCTTCAGATAACGTAATTGTTGAGTTTGGTGGAATGATAAGATAATAACAGTCGTTTATCAATTAAATAATTATGCACACCTGTTGTTTATTCCCATTGTACTCACGTGAAGCAATGTACAAACCATTCATGAAAACAAAAAGAACTTTTAGAAAAATCCTCAATTTTCACATTCAGATATATTGATGATGTCGTTTCGTCCGCTCGATAATCCCTTTTCCAGTTAGTTAGGTACTTACATTTTGTTTATCCCTGTGAGTTTTAAATTAAAGAAACTACATAAACGAGTACAAAGTCTGGTTTATTTGAAATTGATTAGTAGGAAAACTAAATACTAGCGATATTTTCAGTTTTCTATTTCAAATTTTTCTTCCGCAGGTAGATACTTAACGTTTATTTCTGTCTTTCGCCTTATCCATTTAACCGCTATACGACGTTTTTAAAATGAATTTTATTCAGCATTACAATGATTCAGGTGCATTTGTTTTTGTCGTTGGGTTTCTGTCTCCTTGGCGTATTTCCTACATTTCCTTTTATTCAAATTGAAAAGTGTTAAGAAGACAACTGCTGGAATATCAATGCGCGATTTTTATAGGTCTACAGTTTGCCCGGTGTATAATCTTTAAATCAAATACCTGATGTATCTTCGAAGGTAGAAACCAAGGATTCCAGTAATCTTCATTTTTTCATCTTTGACCATTGTTGATAATAGTTTGTTTGTTACAATAAAACCGCTGTAAACATATAGATTTTTTATCCAATGAAGTTAAGTGCAATAGAAATATTATGATAGACTACAAATAAAGGTACACGAAAGCAGAACTGTTTCATGTGATATTTAAATGATTCATATTAAACAAATACGAATGTTAACATATTCATTTTATTACTTAGACACATATGTTTACCTCAAGACCAGAATATTATAAAGATGTACATTGTAAAATATCAAGCCAGTTTATACCGAGATTTGGGTAGACTGATCTTTGTCACAATTAAATACTGCGAAAAAAGTTATATTACCCTTGTTTGCAAATAGTCCGAGATTATTTTTATTAGAAGTATGAGGACGACTGGGAACGCTGGAAGTCAGCATTTATATTTATTTCTGCATTAACCTTTGTTAGCTACGCCCAAGTCTAATGGTTTAGAGAGACATCTACACACAAATAACAGGGGCATAACAAACACAAACAGGCTTTACCTAGAATAACAGAATAGCCAATACCATCTACTTTAACAAGTCAATTGATTGAAAAAAAAATGTTTTCTAATTACTTTCAATTTAAAAGTAAATCCATACTGTCCTCACTAAAGTGGCGACTGGTTGGCGGTGATACTTACAGAATGAATTGCCTTTACTAATCAGCAATACATATAATGAAATCCCTCTTTATATTGGCGTTTACTAAATCAAAACCTCGATCATCAGATATATCTTATAATTTTGAGCACATGACTAGTATTTCGTCTACATAAGACCCATCAGTGACGCTTTTCTTTTTTTTTTAACCAACGCTAACAGCAAATACTTAATTGTGTTTCTAACTAACTCACCTGACCACAAAAAATGTGTCCGTAGCAAATACTCCTGAGTAAACAAACTGGAAGGTAAATCTTTTTAACAAGCTAACAGCTGGCATTTGGTTTGCTAAAAAAGATAAACAATGATATAATGGAAAATATTACCACAAACTGGAAAAAAAAACACAAATAAAAAATATCAGTGTTTTAGTGACGAATATAACTGTAGCATATAACATAAATTAACGAACTAATAACAAACTGTTTTTGTTGTTGTAAATTTCAAAATTTGCGGACGTAAAAGCTGTCCCCCGTACTTACAAATAACAGAACCGTCTGTCTCGGCCACTCGAGGCCATATGGCATTATATAGGTAGGCATTTCCAATACATATCCATAAAGCTGTTAGGAATCGAATACCATAAAGACATGATATCTCATCCGGATCTCTATCAAATGATGCCAATGTCCTCACATTGGTAAAAATTGAAAATGATCCTAATATCCGACGTCCAATACCTGAAAGTACATCAAAAAGACAACTTTTTAAAGAATTCCTTTATCATACTTAATCTTTTTACTGTGTCCTTTCGAAATTATCTGCTTGCTAATGCAATGCTGAATTTGGAGATCTTTTACGTATGACATAAATACTAAAGTCAAAATAGGACTTAATTTTTATTGCATTTATATTCTCAACAGTAAAAACAATGGGAGCATTTATTACATTTTCGACAGTGACACTGGTAAATCTTCCAAAAATTTCTAATAGGTCAATCAAGATCGAAGTAATGCATTACAATCCACATAGGTTTTGTTTTGTGTCGATTAAATTTCTTAGTGTCTATCTATGTTTCGATACGAGTGTATTGTTCGTTGTCGAATGGGTATTATTCACCATTAAAACTGTTTATTTCAAATACCTCACCTACTTCATCATCTTCAAGGTCAGATACTTTGTGTTTTTGTTCGTTTTCCTCTAATGACCTTTTAAAAGAACCATTTTTCAGTTCACCTGGCATCAAATTTAAAGCTGTTCCGTTTTCACCAACGAATGAGGGGTTTGTATACATATTTTTGCTGTTCCGTTTCTCTTCCGTTTTTTCTGATAACTTTCCATAACATTCATGTATAACTGTTGCTAACACCACGATTCCACCGATAACAATCATGATAGTTCTAAAATATCAAAGGATTTAGAAGCATAAGGAATAACTCACTCTTAATTTCATTTTTGTATGCATTAATTTAATATGTATTTACAAATTGAATTTTTCTGGAATTAAAACAAATTAATAAAAGCTAACATGCAACACAATAATTACAAAAATAGAAAGTTTGAATATCTTGTTCAAAACATGCATTTATATATATCATTTAAAACTCACATAGATCACAAATTTCTAAAGGTTGAAGAAGGGCTTCGAACATATCAAACAATCGAATAAATTGTAAAAGATATATGTTTGATTCAAAAAGTAAAATAACAAAAATACCAAAACCCAAGAAATATTCAAAATGGAACATCCCTTAACAAATGCAAAATCAAAAGCTCAAACAAATCGAATGGAAGACAACTGTCATATTTCTGACTTTAGAACATGCATTTCCTTGTGTACAAAATGGTGGATTAAACCTAGTTTTATAGCTAGCTAAACCTCTCACTTGTATGAATGTCTTGAAGGGTTGTCATTGACCAATAAAATAAATGAAAAATACTTCAGATAATATATAAATAAAAGAGGATTGATAACATAGTTCAATGAGACAGCAACCCAACCATTCAAAATCCAAAAGCGATAAAGAGGTTGACAAACGGTAAGGGTTAAAGCGGCTTTTGATATATCAGCCAGACAAAATGTCACCTCAATCTTTGGTATAACAAAATAACCTACACTTATAAATCTCTAAAATACTAATTAAATAGGAGAGAAACAGAGAAACGTACAAAAACAATGATAATACCGTATAATTCAAATCAAATCAAATATATTTTATTGTCAATTAAAGATGCCCATTACAGGCAGAATAATCAAGTTAAATTTAGTACCTAAAATGATTACAATGATTACAGTGATTTGAATACAATTAAATCTATGAATAAGATTGCAGTCTTCGAAAGCAGGTGCAAAGTATTTTTAACCTGCTCATATAAAATCATGCCGCCGTATTAATTTTTATGATCGGCATTATTTCTGTACTTCAGAGTATCTTTCATACAGCAGCGTCATACGCAGTTCAATGATTGGTTAATGTGTACTTTTTGTAAGTTACAAAAGGCTTATCTAACACCTACAAAGCCTTTATTCGCTCCGTTCACAGTAAATGCCGCTATCAACATAAATTGTGTCACGACATGTGAAAACGAGTTCATTAACACTAATCAGAGGAGTAGACATATATTTGTAGGTGAACATGGTATTTGCTTGTCTCTAGGTATCTTCGCCCATGTTTTACTGGATCCAAAAAATATAACAAAAATACCGAACTCCCCGGTAAATTCAAACAGGGATTCAGTCCATAACAACTGACAAACTCAAGCGATATCAACCAACGGAAGGAGTGAAAAACAACTGTTAAATGCCTGACTTGGTACAGGTATTTTCCAAAGAAAATAGTGGGTTAAAACTGGTTTTATAGCTAGCTAAAGCTCCGACTTGTATGACTTTTGTTTAGAGTTCCGTTATATTGACAAAATTGGGTGAGCAACCTCAATAGACATAATAGGTAAATGTGACAATACTTGGGATCCAGCAGCCAAAACTTTGTAAACATACATCACAGACATACAACACAACTGACAATAAAAATTGATTTAGATGTAACACGGCATTAGTAAGCGATTGTTTTGTGCAATTAAAGAATCTAATACATGTTATTGTTGAATCATAAAGTCTTACAAAATTGAGATTGCTGCAGTGTCCGTTGAGAAGTCAGGTTTTTCACCGCTACAAACAACACTATCTGGAGTTAAATTGAACATCTGAAGCATTCCTATAAAATATTTGCATTGTTGTTATGAATAGAATTTCAAATTACAGTTGTAACGCATTTATTTTATTTTCAAATTTTACTATCAAATAAACTTACAAATATATATCAGATTTTTTCAAAAATAAAAAAAAGGTGAATAAAAAAAAACTCCTTGTTTAAAATGTACGTACGTGTAAGCTGTGTTTATTGTTGTGTTCCAACGAAATGGTTAATGTTTCATTTGCCCGAGGAATACTTAATGATTACAGATATGCTATGCATAATGTTCTTTCTCGTCTATTTTATCCAGTTTCATGTAAAATACGACAACAAGAAGGAAGTAAGTTCCTTTATATACAAATGTATTAAATCAAAAATATTACTCAATTATATGTAAACATACCTAGCCTAAATAATACAGGTATATCTGCAGAATGGCATTGGGAATCGACACACATACCCCAAGTTAAAGCTACAGGTACACCAAATGTTTCCTATAATATAACAGAACACTTATAAATGACAATATGTATAACGAAAGCCCGGAAGGATCATGCACTCGCAATTCGAATTTCGAAATTCGCGATTAAATATCTGAAGTTTCAAATTCGATATTCGAAATTCGAAATTCAATATCTGAATTTTGAAATTCGAGATTAGAAATTCAAAATCATATACTGAATCGAGAATTTTCAATTTCGGATCTCCAATGATCCTTTCAGACTTTTTACTCTATATAAATGTACTATTTATTGCACATTGGTGAAATTGTTAATGCTAATTATCTTCGGAATAAATATCTAAGGAAACAAATATGCCTTAGAATAGAGAATGGAAACGGGGAATATGTCAAAGGGACAACAACCCAATCAAAGTGCAGCCACCAATGGGTCGTCAACGCAGCAAGAAAATTAGTATTCAGTTGCCATTTATAATATAGTTTACAACTTATCCAAGAATATGAGTCTTTTGACCTGTCGTTATACTGTTACATTATCATAATTTTCGAGTGCCAAGGTTTGTGACGACGACATCAACATAAAAACAAAACGTTTTGTTTCATTTTGATGGCCTCTCCTTATAGACCTTTTGAAAAAAATTATAATCATCTTAGTCTGTTGAAGTTCAATCGTTGTGTCTTGTATTTTTTGGATGATAAGGAATTCGTCGTCGTCATCCGTTAACTTTTACAAAAATCTTCTCTTCTTAAACAACTGAACCAAATTTAACCAAACTTGGCCACAATCATCATTAGAGTATTTAGTTCAAAAAATGTGTCCGATGACCCTGTTTGTCAAATAAGATGGCCGACATGGCTTAATATAGAACAGAGTGGTGAAATGCAAGTTTTGTCTTTTATTTTGAAAACCGTTATAAATAGAGAAAATGAGCAAAAATGTTCAAAATGTTGAGTTCTACCAATTGTCTTTCTACGTCAAAATTGTCAGACGACTTTTTATAGGAGTTATTGCCTTTAAATGACAAATTTTGCCTTTTTTTTTCATTTTTGCCTATTATCCTGAAAACTATAATAGTTAGAGAGAAACTTCTAAATGCAAAAATGATCAGCAAGACAAATTCTACAAATAATACCCATGGTCGAAATCGTCAGTCGACTCCTTATTAAAGTTATTGCCCTTTGATGACGATTTTTACTAATTGTTTGCGTTTTTGCCTTATATCTTAAAAATTATAATAGATCATAGATATAAACTTTAATCAGCAAAAATTATCAGAAAGACAAGATCTACAATAAGCAATATGGAGAAAATCGTCCGGCGACTCCCTATTGGAGTTATGGCCCTTTAATGACTATTTTTACCATTTTTGTTTGGCGTTTTACCTTTTATGATAAAAATTATAATAGATAAATAAACACTTTAAAACACAAAAATGTTCAGCTAGGCAAGATCTACTAACAAGTCAAATTTTGCCGATATAGTTAGTAGACTCTCACTCTTTATAGGAGTGATTGTCCTTAGACGAGGATTTGTTTTACCCTCTTTTGTGTTTTGAGTAAAAACTTAAGAAGATAGAGAGAAACTAAAGACACTAAATGATCAGAAATACAAGATCAACAAAACAGATTTTTTTCATGAATTCGATTCTCGTCTACAATGTTTGAGTGTGTCCTATATTGAATAGGCACATAGACCAAGGTGAGCGTCACAGGCTTTTTGGAGCCTCTTGTTGTTGTGTTATCCTTTTGTTTTAGTTACGTAAATTATGTAAGAACTTAGTCCTTTGTTCTTTCATGTGACCTCCATTAAACCTAATTGAGATTAAAAGATGGGGTAATATATTTTGAAAGTAAAAGGTTTATGATCACTGGTATGTAAGAATTATGATGTTAATTCATTATGTAACTCACAATATGTCCCATTGTCTGGTTTATAAGTTTTTCCGGCAGTTTGAATGTGGCTCTGCAGTATCTTGTGGCAGGTGCTGATGGTATTTGATTTACTCCTAAACATTCGTCGTATGAACCAATAAAATGTAGGTTGCCGTCTAATGTACCTGTTGGTGGCTTTCCAAAAGCATCAAACACTAAAACAAAATTATGAAGACATATACAGACTTTAGTCATATATACTTTTCTAATTAATAATGTTCCATAATTATGATTATAATCATTTTTTCTGATTATTACATTTTATTAAACAATACAATGTGTACTTACTTTTAATGGCTGATTTATTTCCATGTAATAGATTTTCAACAAAATCAATGAAACCAGTATGACATTTTTGCGTTGACGTCAGTGTGGCATCTGCTGGAAGGGAAAGAATGTCATTTAGACTGAATGATGAAAGTAAAATCTTTCCAATGTCAAGAACTATTTGTGGTGATTTTAATAATGTAGAAACCAAAAATCCACTGATATGCGGCTGTGCAAGTATTCCAGTTAATATTTTTCTCATATTTAATTTTTCAAGATATCCTTGAACAAAACTTTTCGGATCCCGTACATCCATGTCTGCCAAATTTACACGGTTCATTTCAGTTATAAGTATTTTCAAACCGTTTGCTAGATCAGTCTTTGTAACCTGTTCTAGTATTTGCATGACTACAGGAATCATATATGTTGCAACTTCCGGTTTTAGGCCAGACTGCAACGACAGTGGTAATGCTATTTCCGTTGCAATTCTTCGTATCAGATGAACTGTGTCTAGCCCAGATAGCAACTCATTAATGTACACGTCATCATTTGTTTGGTTAAAACTTGACGTATTTACAGTGTTTACTTCAGACACAATTATGTCGACAGCATTCTGAAATAATTTGCTATCGAGAAAATCAGGAATGTGCTCTAATGCCCAAGGTACAAGATGCTGCCTAATTTCAGGTTTTAGATGCGATACCGGAATTAGAATAGGCAGAGCTGATAAAAGAATATCTTCAATTTGAACAAACAACTGCACATTATGAGACAAAAACCACGTTACTACGGATATCTTTTGTTGTACTGGAAGACTTTTAACTGTTGCAGACACCAAGGCTTTCCATGTTGGTTTAGAAAGCATATCGGGGAGAATATTCTGCAGAAAAAGGTTTTGTAAAGAATTAAGAATAAAGCTACTTGTATAATTATCTCTTTCTAATTTCGCAATATCAGCTTTATTCAATTCTTCTATTAGTGCTTGCACTAGTTTCCCTCCGTTCTGTTTTAGTAAATCTGCCAGTTCATTGATTAACTGCGGGATGATACTTGCCGACACGGACGGATTCATACCCACGCTGGCAGACAAAGGAACAGCAACTTCTGACGCGATCTTTCCAATAATTTCCCACCAGTCCATCTGACTGAAAACACCATTCATGAACTCGTATTCGTTCGAAATGTTTAACCCGGTTATATTAACCTGATTAATTTTCGTCACGAAAAAATGGAAGCTTGTCTTGAACATTTCACTCTGTAAGAGTTTTGGGATTGTACCAAGCCCCCATGCAAGTAAGACAGGAAAAATTTCATCTCGAATAGTCGGGGGTTCACTTAGTAAAGGGACTGCCGATATAAGGATGCGTTCTAATTTCTGAAACATCGCTGAGTGATTTGTTATATAATGAAAAAGTCTTTCTTTTATGTTGCGACTTGTATTCGTTCGGAGGAATGCGATTAAAGGCAGTTCAAGGGTAAAAGTAGTATTGGACACAACCTGAGTTGGTGTAGCATTTAACTTTGTTGTATGTTGTGCCATTGATCCTGCGTCAAACTTATTAAATTCCTTTATTAAACCCGGTAGTAACGAAGGCAGATAAGTCTTAATGAGAGCTTCTCCCTTTGTGAGAAATGTTGGTATAACTTCCTTAACAATGTTCTTATCGACTCCGTGTTGTATCAGCCAAGGCTGAACAATTTTTATTCCTATTTTGCGAATTATAGAAAACCAGTCCATCTGTGCAAATATTCCATTCATAATTGTAAATTCGTTTGTCAGATTTACAATAGATAGATTAGCTTTGTTCATTTCTCCAATAATAATATGCAAACTGTCCTTAAATGTTTGATTCTGCAATAAAAATGGTAGTTCATCTAATGTCCATTCTATAAGATTAGGTAATATCTCAGGCTCAAACGTAGGTTCCTCATGAAATAGTTCATAACCGGCAATGAAAACATTTTCAAGTTTATCGAATAATAATGGCTTTCCTATAAAATCGAGTATAAACCCCGCCTTTTGCTCTATAGTCAAGGTACTGAGTAAACCAACAATGTCGACATTTCCTAGATCCAACTGACTCTTGCAGGGATGGACACTTAACATACACAGAATGGTGACAATCGGTAAAACAGACTTCATTGTGAAAATTGTAATTCTTCAACAGTCGCCTGTAAAAAAAAATATTTCGCATTAATATTCAAATAACCTCATACATTATATATTCATTTGAATTAATTTATTTACTCGCTGTCAAAAGATATTCAAAACATTCGAATCTTCAATAATTTTAAAAACGCTATACATTCTAAAATTCCGCGGATGCGTTGGATAGAACAAATTAAATCAACAAATGAAGAAAAAATTAAAAAAAACTATATATAGATAAATAAATAAATAAATAAATAAATAAATATATAAATAAATGAATAAATTATTAAATAAATATGTAAATGAATAAATACATCGAGAAATCAATTAATTAATTAACGAATAAATTCTTAACACATCACAAAATAAATGTTTACGGTCCATTTAACCAATCTGTTCTGTGTGCACGTTGACAACATTCGTATGGTTGTTTTCGAAGAATATTTTCAAGGTTATGCACTTAACGCACAACCACATCTTATGATGGTCTGTATTAGTTGCTTTAGATAATTCATTTCGATAAATAACTTTATCAATAGGTTCAAGGTAAGACTATGCATTTGCACCGACCTTGAATATAACAAATAGCCTTCTATGAAGTGGGGTCCTTTATAAAATAGAAATACAAAATTCAAGTATAAATTAAATACTAAAATAATTATATTTCAGCTTGAGATTAGCGAATATGTATTGATAAAATAAACATAAAGTAAACAGTAAACATTTGACAATAATAGTAACAGCCTTTATAATTATTTTTTAAGGACTTTTAAATTAGTATTGTCATCCACGAAAATTCACAAACAGCTATTATGGATTTTCCTACTTTTCTCTTTAATAATTTTCTGATAAGTATTGATCATCTTTCGAAAAATATTGGGAATTGATATAACCCAGATCAGTTTCTGAACTTACAAGCCTCAATCGACACTACAAATTCTTTAACAAATATCATCTTTCCCATTGTACCAAGAATTTGTCCTGATCATGAATAATAGCCAATGAACGTTTCAACTTTCATTAATCGATCAATTCAGTTCTCTGATTATATTTTGAATTAAAACAGATAGAATATTTACAAATTTAAAAATGCCTCGGAAACTATCTCTTTGTATGTTTTTTTTTTATGAAAACAGTATACAGTGACCTAACGTCAGATAAAAACACCATTATTTGCAAAGCCTTTAACATGTAACGATTAAAACTAATAACAACAAAGTAAACAGTAAAGTGGAAATAGGATGGATAGATTTGGTTTTAACGTCCAGTGACAAATATAATATGCTTATTCGAGAACTAGTTGATGGCTATTTACCGTGTTATTGTACTACAGAACAACACGCGAATTAATTCAAATGTGCTAGTTCACAAGGTAACAGTCCAAAGAAAGACTAAATACTAAAGACTCATTGGCAATCATACCACATCTTCTTATTTTTATAATAACTCTACCAGGACACAGAAGTAAGACCAGTTTTGCTCTAATTCCTAAATGCCGTGTGTCTAGTGGTAAAACAAAAATTTTCAAGACTTTGGTTTTGCCCGGCAGGGGATCGGCTATATAAAAAGAAATAGTATGTAGCCTTTACACACATTGTTTGAAAAAAGGGTCAGAAAGATTTGATTCCATTTTGGATAAGTACAGATGAATTTAGGTGGATGCAGCTCAGAGGTCCGGTCGGATATTTTTGTATTTTTTCACTTAGCACGGACAAAGGAGCTTTTGTCGAACAGATATAATTTAAAGTAATAATATGCTAAGTAACAATATTCTAGAGAATTGTACATGCCTATACATGAAACATGTTAAACATTAAGATTGTATTCGTTGTATAGTTAACTTCCAGGTACAGGGATAAACTACACGGGTGTCATTCGGTTTATCGAGAGAAATTATCGTGAAAGAATACCTAACGGTGGTCAAGTATTACGATTGGATCGTGAAAGCTCTGGTATAGGATGGTGAATTCAATATTATCGAGAAGATATATGCAAGGTCAATTACTAATCTAGTATGATGAATTGTACGGACAAATTTACAAAAAAATAAAACTGTCTGTGAAAATGGTTCAACATAATGATAAGTATCTGAGAAAATCAAGGTTTAAAATTCCGTTCTTACAAAACTACAAAAGGCAGATTGCTCCTCGACATTTCAATGACATTAAAAATGTAAACAAACAAGATTTTTTTCATAATTCGAATGACTAAACAACTTTTTGATGAAAAATGTCCTACCATTTTAATGATTCAAATGGTTCTTACAGTTATTTTGAGTTAGCATAATCAGAAATTTTGTAAAAATGGAAATATTTACAAAACGTTGATTTTTTTATCGTGAAAGATCGTGTACCGCTTTTTGAAGATCGTGAAAAGGATCGTGAAAGATCTGATGCTACGAAAACGTTCAACTCATCATTTAATTATATGGTAATTTCTATTTTTAATTGGTATAGTAAATATTGGATTTGCTTGACTCATTCAGTTTCTCTTTTGTTGGCGTATAGGGCTATAATCGTTCAATGCCATTGGATTTGATTACGGTATCTTATACATGTAATAACAAACCGACTTGGTGCCTTATAGCAAAATCAGTTCTATTTTCCGTCCTTCATAAGTTTTGATTTCTTACACAAATTTAAAATTGAGAATAGAACCTATTTGGGTTCATTACAGTTTGAGCTGGGCATCATGCACAATCGATCGCGAGGTACGTTGATTGGTAATTTCCCCACTAAGTTGGTACAATGACGTATAGCTATTGTGAACAGACTGATCAAACAATCGAATATAAATAACGTTATCTTGGTACCTTTTTCGTTTATGTCAGCGCAGCCACGAAATAAACAATAAATTAGCAAATATTGTCATACGATGTACGGCACGCATGAACGATACTCCTTATAACTGAAGGTAACATCCCTTACACACAAAAAAAACCTCAAAAAACAAAAAAAAAAAACCGTTCACATGCATATACTAGTATGTTCAAGGGGATGCATTACATATTACAGATACATATATAAAATTTACGCTCAAGAAGGTCCTTTTATCTTGGAGATCTACTTATCTAGACACGTTTGAAGTTATTTTAATAACATTGAAGGAAAAGTATTGAATAAAAAAAAGTGAAAAAAATATATATATGTTTATTCTGAAAAAAACCTTTGTTGATACAATGGTATACAGAAACACAAAGACATACATAATAATATTATAAGACATATGATGAGGTAACAGCATATAGAAACTTCTTATAGAGAAGAAAAGAATGCGTAGTTTTGAAGGTTACATTTTATCAGAGAAAATTCATATTTTTTATTTCTGATTCTAATGAACTTACACAACTTTTGAAGTTTGAATTGTTTTGAAAAATTCCTAACTGCTTTAAACTTTAAAGTGTTAATGTTGGTACAGTATTTTTTTTATCTCTACATTCTTTCCTTAAAAATATGTACATTTCAAAATATAGCGAAATTGATTTCCAATTTCATTTCTATTACACAAGTTACATGTTCGATTTTCTCTGGGTTTGTCCATCTATACCAGATTCAATTGGAAGCTTGTGATTTACGGTTCTGAATCTACAAAGAGTGAAAACGTCTTTATCGTCTAGCTTGTCACATGAAATAATGAAAGCATTATTGTCCATTCTTATTAAAATAATTACACGCTTCAACTAGTTACAGGTATATCAATAGGTAAACGAAACATAATGATTGTTTTCTGATTATTAAGTCCTGTCCGGTTGCGGGACGTTTGCGCTTTTTGATCGGACATTTGCAATTTTTTAATGAACATTTGCGCTTAAAAGTTTTGGACATTTGCACTTTAAAAAAAAGGAAATTTGCACTTTCTCAACATAACATAAAAAAGCATTTATGATATAAAAAAAACACAAAACATTCATGATACATTTATATACATTTAAAAGCATCAACCTTTCCCCATCATTCTTGTGTCAGATGAAAACGACAACACTCCAAGAGAGTTGCTGGGAGTAAATTCCTTATAACAACAATGACTCTTTTTAAAATTCAAGAGGTACAGAAAGTGATTTAAAAATAAAATTTCGGTCTTCACAAATTGAAACAATCTTAGATAAACTATAATGGTACAGTTCCTCGAACTATCCATGCAACAGAATATCCACAAGAGGAATATAGTTTCCAAATTCAATCCACTAATAAGGAAGCTAATTGAAGAAGTTCGGAAAAAATTTAATTGTTCCATCCATAAAAGTTTCGTTTTCTCTATCGATTACCGAGAAACCGGTGCATTATACTTGCGCGCATTACCATTACCTTTGCGCGCAAAAATCATTTCGTTTGCGCACAGCTTTTGATTACATTTGTGGGCATTCTTTTAGAGGTAAATTCAGGTAAATAAGGTAGAATATACTTATTTATCTTGCAATCTACCTTTCTACTATACTAATACAGGTGTACAGATAACACGAAGCGATGTACGTATAGTAGACGTATACAGTGTCCTGGTATCCTGCTTCTGTTGCGAGCAAACGGTTATGTCAAATTACTAGCTGTTTATGTCACAGTTCAATTTGGGGTCATCATTGCGGTCCGCGTTTAAGTCATGTCGATTTCTTTCAAAAACAAATTCAACGATTTGGATGGGGAACAATGTACATATTTAATTACAGGATAAAAACATAAACTGTTTAATGTCTTTAAATATCAGCTGTTTTTGTACTCTGTGAAGCTTGCATTACACCTGTTTCTTAGCCTCGTACAAATACAGCTGATATCTAAAGACACTAAACACTTATTGTCTATATATTTATTCAACTATTATTTTCGAGCAGGATACATCCGTTTTATTATGTACACACAATTAGTACTGGAACAATATAAAGAAGTAAAATCACAAAAATACTGAACTCCGAGAAAAATTCAAAAAGGAAAGTCCCTAATCAAATGGCAAAATCATTAGCTCAAACACATCAAACGAACGATTGAACCTGGTTTTATAGCTAGCTAAACCTCTCACTTGTATGACAGTCGCATCAAATTCCGTTATATTGACAACGATGCGTGAAAAAAAAAAACAGACACAATAGGTAAAAATGTTAAAAATAGGGGTACAGCAGTCAACATTGTCTTATCATCTTAATCACTATAAAAACAAACAAATGTAACAAAGAAGCACAAAAAGACATACATCAATTTAACATCCTCATTTTGCTTTTTAATTATACGATTTTATTTATCTATGTAAAATCCACCCATAAAGGATGGAAGGTTTTAAGTACTGGCGTAGAATCGCGCGTTTGACGTCACCCAGGTAGATATAAAATAATTTTGTCGTTCAAAGTATTACGGGATGATAAATTGGATTCTGCTTGATGCCCAAAGACTTGAAGGGAAATGGGAATCCGGTGCAATTATTTACGATGCATCTCTATGAAATATTCCCTGACTTAGGTGTTCTGTCTATACGGAAAGTAAATCCATCGTACACTAATCCCATCTCCCCGATTTGTTTCTGACAAACGAAAATCCATGTGTGTGTCCTGGTGCAATTATACATGAAAAATTACATTTTAAATTATTCATCAAATTGCCATTCGGTGAAATAATGAAACAGAATACTATTTACTCTGCCAATATTCGCAAAATGTAAGCAAAGGCAAGGGCGCAAACGTAAACAGAAATTAATTCCCAAATGTGTGCAAAACTAATGCGCCTCACGAAACGTATACAATATTCATTATAGTATGTCTGGTTTACCCGAATATTTTTTTTCTGAATTTCTTGTTTGTTCGGATGAACTTTCAAAGGATATGCCAACATCTTTCCATGACTTTGGTTAATTTTCTAAAGATTACAGGTATACAACTATTATAGGTAAAAAGCGCAAATGTCTTGTCAATTTTGTTCAGGTGTAACAAAGTTAAAAGCACAAATGTCCTTCGGTGTTACTGGTAAAAAAAAACACAAACGTCCTGCTTCTGTCTGGTCACGCTTTGTCTTTCACGATCGAGATAATACGTTGCCTGATCTTTCACGATCAATGTTATTGAAAAATCAACAAAATTCAGTGTTTTTAAAAACAAAATGAACGGTTTCAAGTGAAAAAAATCTTTTATTTTACTGTATCATCTGTCACACCAAAGATTCAGTTTTATATATGAATTTAATCATTATAGGTACAAAACCTGTTCTTTTTTCAATGAATCTCATAGACTTGTGTTGCGCCTTTTATGTTTTCTCATAAAGTAATGCATATTTTATTAAACTTATTGCACAGTATTATTGAGAAAGTTGAATCATTTTGACAGATACAATTTTTTTTTCTGATTTGTTCCGCGTTTTGAAAATACAACAGATTTTTCCCAAGTTTTGAAGTAGAATTTCAATTAATTACATTCACGATCCGATCGCAATGCTTGACCACCGTTAGGTATTCTTTCACGATAATTTCCCTCGATAAACCGAATGACACCCGTGAACTATGTACTAACACACATTTAAATCCCACTAAATTCTGTATGTGCTAGCCACAAGACATGACCTCATAGTCCCGTGATTGTCGTTGGTCAAGGTTTGACATATTTTTTTTAGTTTAATGTAATTCGCTAAAATGAGGCCGACGATTTTGTCTTTGGATTTGTGAAACACTTTTGTAACTCTTTGCCTCTTACATTTTATTTTAAGGCATGTATTTATCTCATTGTTGAAGGCCGTAAACTGACCATACAATGTTAACCCCCTGGTCTCTTGACCTTTGTTCGAACGTTGATCAACTGGCAATCATACCACACCTGTTTATTTGTTAACGAGGATAATTATCTAAAAACGTTAGGCTTTCGATATTTTTTTTATCAAAGCAATATCATTAAATACAATGTTAGAATTGTTTTTAAACTAACATCTTTAACAATCTGTTGAAATTCCGTATTGTGACAGGGTAATTGTTAAGGGTTTTAACTGAAAGCACTTGTAAGCTCTCTTACTATGATCTCATAGTAAGATATCTGGATTTATCGCTAAAACTTGTTACAATGTACTTGTATATCATTCATAAAAGTCGTGGTTTAGGTGCAGTGGATTTACATACTGCATTTAAATCTTAAGACGTCCTTGTTTCCTATCTTAATTTGATAATGTATCAATTCATAAACGACTGTTAACAAATCTTATGTCGCTTTTGTTTCCTTTTTTCCATTATGTTTTGATAGTAGTTATAAAGACAAAGACAACAATAGACTGGCGTGAGAATGTGATTAATCGTAGAATAAGTACTATGTGTTATATATGAATACGCTTTATTTAAATTTGAGATCGAGGTTAGGAAATAAAAAGCCGCAAAATAAAAAAAACATACATGTGAAAAGCGCGAACTGTAAAGAATGAGCTATAATGTTCTCTAGAAATGATGTAACAAGATTCAACAACAACAAAAAATCAAACAATTGAAATAGTCTGTATATAAAACAAAGTAGAAGAAAAGAAACATTACATTTGTCATTTGTGGTGTATATTTTTGGTTGATTTTGGTGTATTCGTATTGAACCCCATATATCTTTGTTCCTATTGAAAAACATTTTTTGGGGAATCAAACTAATTTATTGAACAACACCCTTTTTACCTTTACTTAGAAATTATTAATAATTTTCTTTTTTCTTTGTCGATATTTCTTCTTTCTTCTTCTTTTCATGTCAATTAAATGTTTAATTCATTCAAACAAAAATAGATAAAAATGAAAAAAGAGTTTAAGGGGAACGCAAATGAGTGGTAAACAAGATATGCTACCTTAAACAAACATCTTCAGGTCGTCCTATGGAATTTATTATTAACATGCAACAACACCGTGAGACTAGCTCTAAAACCCTGAGTCTAAACACATTTTGATTAAATAACAGACAAACAAATACTAGACACCAACACTAATCAACAACATTACGAAAAACTTGAGAAATTATCTTTAATATTTGTCTTGCCCAAACGTGTTGGTTAACGTCTTATTCGAATAGGTTTTGTCTCAGTAATTATATGCAAACCACGGTCGTATATTGCAGGAGGAGACTTTCCATAGAGTACTATCCACAAAAAAGTGACTATAGGTCTAACATGTATATGAATGTCAGCACATTTGATTTTGATAAATAAGAACAGCTGCTTCAACGAAACATTACAACTTTACGGGTATAAAAATGCTATTCTTTGAATACTAGATTAGAAGATCTGATGTTGTGTGTCCGAAAATAAACTTGTCAGCGTGACTCTGAGTTCTTATAAAAAAAAAGGCTAGCATACACATAGTTGTTTGTTATCCTGACTTTTCATTGTTTTGTTTCACTTTGGATTATCTGGTGGGAATAGTTTGAAAAAGAAAATCTTAACTCTGAATGACCTTTCCTTAATACGAATCGGATTTATGTTCATTATTCGTTTTCTATTAAAGCACGAAGTTATTTTCATTATAGATATGACCAAAAACGTACAATATATCCAAACAACAACGCACTAAAATATACCTAAATTCTAAATGATACCAGAATGATCGCAATTGACATTAAATTCAAACAGCAACACATCATAGCGTTTTTTAATGAACATGCAATAAATATTTACTTTCAAAACTAAGTCCTAGGCAAACGTAACAAAGCAACTCACTAGTATTCCATTATCCTGGACAATTTTAAAACGGTTAGTCCTTTAAAAATCCAACCATGAATATGTTAAAAAAAGACTACATTACAATTGTAGTACTTGAATTTAGTTATCCCTGTTCAGCTGTCTGGGCCTTTGACATGGGGCCTTCTTTGTAGAAGTTATATATAAAAGCATGTCGGACACACCAAGATAAAGTTTGTTGATATTTCCCAAAGGAATCAGATATCCAAAGATAATATTTTGATATTGAACGTAACTTGTTACGTAAAGGATCATGAATTATCACCTGATATATTTTGTTAAATAAAAAAAAGACAAGGTTGCAACTCATCGTCTTAATGTTAATTTATGTCGCTCTGTGTAGATCTTCATATACAACCCTACATAATATTTGAGTTGGTACTGATAGTTTCTGGTGAAATTAAATCAAGAGATCTGCACTGAAAGCATAATCTTTTTTCCATCTTTGATTTGGATAAGATTAAAACCGCTTCTTTTTCGGCGTTAACAATGTCCTCTTGTAGTATTTACACACTGCCGCTTTTATTACCATTAAAGCAGTTAGAAGTTAAATCATTTCCACAGCCATATATATTATAAAAACTCTGGCCATCCGATGTCCGCGAACAACATAAAACAATGTTATTCTTTTTTTTAAAGATACAAAAGGAAGAATCATAACTCAGAAATAGAGGAAAGATCGACAAAATCATGACAAAAACGATAAACGACGTAAATACAAATAACAGTCCATAAAACACTACACCAAAGACCGAGGAACACAAATTGTGGTATTCTCGGGTGCTCCGGAAGGGCAAGCAGACCCTGCCTTTCATGTCGCACCTGTTTGCAATATCCCCGAAAACTAAAGTCAAATTAAAGGCTATCATTCTTTATAAACAAATATCCCGAAAAATCATATGTGTTTATTGTATCTTCCCTTCTTGCTGTTACTTTATATCAACCTCGTACATGCACTTTGTTTGGCCTTTTAACTTTTTTGAATCGTGCGACTTGTGAGTCTTTTGTAGACGAAAAGCGCGTCTGGCGTACAAAATTTCAATCCTGGTGTCTAAGATGAGTTTATTTCCATGAACTTTGTCAAAATATTAAAAAGAAATACAACGATACAAAAATAAGATACATTTCCAAGTTATCAATACAAGTAGACTTTTGTGATCAAATTGATTTACTCGTACCTATACTGTCTTACATAAACAATACTTATCTATACTTGAAATAGTATTCCATAGCATTTAATGGGAAAACTTATTTTGTTGTATGACAGTTACCCTGACGGAACATTACGGCCTATTTTATGATATCAAAGTGATTGCGAAATGAAATCGATGAAGTCACCAGTATGACATTACCACATAATTCTTAAATATTCAAATCTACCATTGATACTTAAACGATTTAGTTTAAAAACGATTGCGAGAGATAACCGAAAAAGAGTGGCGAGATAACAAACAAAACAACCTGTTACGCTTAAATTGTAGACGGAGAAGATCCGTCTAACAGTTTGAATTGATTTGATTTGACTCTTACAGTGTAAATGAATTAGAATGTACAAGAAAAGTTCCAAGACTACGTATACACTACATACCTGGATATCTTGTCGTACAAACTACTCCCGTGTGTTCATTTCGTGACCTAAATATAAGAGGGACTTTGTGTTTAACAAAGATTAAGAGCTTGGTCACAGTGCAAGTGTCTTGTTTGGACTAATAAATCACCTGATTTTCTTTTAAAAAAAATGTTTTGACGGACTTGCTTTTTCATATATTGAAAACATAACTTATCAGTTTTAATTTCTTTGCGTTATATCGATGTTTATCTTAGAGAGAAAACACAATAATTAATGGGTTAGTAATGCACGAAAGTCAATGTACTACTATATCTGCCCGAACCCAACGTTATTGTGTCAATATTTGGTAGTGATAACGAACGTAAAAGATTTAATTATGTTATCAGGACTCGTACTGATAGTGCTTTATTAAGTGGGTGGCCGAAATTACCGGTTTACGTCGTGTTCACACTCATGTTCTTTTCACAAAGACTATCATCCTCTTCAGGTGAAATGATCATATCAAGTTTTGAATAAGATGGTGTTTTCAATAATTTTTGCGGGTTAAATCAACATATATATCGATACCTTGTTGTTGTTATTTAGACACAAAGAAAAATGATCAAATGCTACAATATTTAGATTTTGTTCTCAAATAGGGGTTTGAATGGTGGTCCTTCTCTTCTGTATTCTTTATTTTTTTAAGCCATTTTTCTCCTTTCTTTATAAATTTTGCCTATTATTCTCCATTTTTATATGTTATCACTCCATTATTCTCTTTTTTTAATTTTTTTTGCCTATTTTTCTCTATTTTTTATTCTTTACGCCCATTTGTAGGATTGGCCCATTATTCTCGATTCTAAAAACCCCATCCAGACCCTCTTATATGTAATAGATAATTATAATAATAATTAAAACAATAATTATGTTTAAAGTATTACAAATTGAAAATAATAAAAATAGCATAAAAGATAATACTAGTAACTGTCTATTCTTAAATCAATAATTTGAAAAAGAAGAAACTGTCTAAAACTAAGTTGAACCGTAAGCTGTAGCGGTCAAAACTATGTCTGTTTCTACGTGTAATCAATCATAATTATGCCTACGGGACTTTAATCGAAGTTTCAAACATGTTACGTTTTATTCTTTGTTTCGAAAGACGTAAACAATGATAGAATGTATTACTCTGAAAACGTCATTATACAAAAATAACCTATGAAACCACAGAAGGTCGATGTTTAACCTATTTATATAAAGACCGAATAACAGCTTGCAGTTCTAAAACATTCTGACAGGGAAAGAAAATCTTGTTGAAAGCATGCGGTTGTATTTTTGTTGTTGTTTTTTTTGGTAGTTTTTTTTATGAATACAATACTTTATATGTCTGTGCAACCAAATAAAAAGTGTATGTAATTAAAAAATCAATTCAGATAAGCGATCGTTCTGTTGATATCATATGGACTGTCATTTGGTCTCTTGTGGAGAGTTGTCTCATTGGCAATCATACCACATCTTCTTCTTTATATGTACATTTCTTTTATCTGATGTATAAACAGTATACATTTTGTATGTTTAAGGAGAATAGGAACATGTACACACGATTTCGTTTGTCTATTCTAAATCAGACTGCATGTATCTTGCAGAATATATTACAGAACAATTATTAAAATACCAGTATGTGAGTCCTTATACTAAGTCTGAATTAGGCAGTATTTGTATTTTTGAACTTGTACTCGACTGTATTGATTTGTACTCGACCATTCTGAATAAGTCTGAACTTTACTGGAAACTACTCGACACCATTCTTAACCATACTCGTTTGTACTGATTTGTACTGGACCCTAATCTGGACCATACTGAAAAGTCTGAACTCGTATTCAACCAGGCTGAACAGTCTTAACCCATTCTCGACCTGTACTTGTCTTTTACTTAACGCATTCTCGACCTGTACTTGTCCTTACTTAACCAGTCATCGACCTGTACTTGTCCTTTACTTAACCAGTTATCAACCTGTACTTGTCCTTTGCTTAACCAGTTATCGACCTGTTTTAAAAATACTCGATCAAAGGACTTTAAGGTCTGAACCATATTGAACCAAAGTCTGAACCATATAAAAATAAGGAGATATGGTATGATTGTCAATGAGACAACTATCCAGCAGAGTTCAAATGAAGTGGATGTAAGCAATTATAAGCAACCGTGTACAGCCTTCAACAATGAGAAAAACCCATACCATATAGTCGACTATAAAAGGCCACAGCATGAAAAATATGAAACAATTCGATTGAGAAAACTAACGGGCTAATTTAGAACAAAACGATTTACGAAAAACAAATATGACAGACACGAACCAACGACAACCACTGAACTACAACTACAGGCTACTGACTTGGGACAGGCACATAAAGAATGTGGCGGGGTTCAACATGTTCGAAGGCGCCAACCATCGCCTAACCCCTAAACCATGCTCGACCAAAGTCTGAACCTTACTCGACCAATAAACCCGAGGAGCTCTGTTTTATCAATCTTGAATATATATCTATGATCTATTCAACAATAAACCACTTATTTTTACATTGAGTATTTATTCTTATCTATATAGTACCTCTTGGTCAAATTTCAAGCCAAGGAAAACAAATCTTGTAAAAAATAGATTCTAAATAGAAAAAAATGAGGGAGATAAAGAATAGGTCCAGAATTGTTTCGATTTGGTCGAGTATGGTTCAGACTTGGTCGAGTATGATTCAGACTCTCAAAAATGATTAAGAACTTGTCGAGTACAGGTAGAGTACAAGTTCAGACTAGTACATGTAAGTTTGGTTTAGACTACAGTCGAGCAATATCGAGTAAATTTCAGATCAATTCAGAATGATAATTATGTGTAAAGTATTAAGAATTGAAGATAATAATGATAGCATAAAAGATAATAAAAGTAACTGGCTATTCCTATAAATCAATAAACTGCTATGAACAATTTGAAAAAAAAAGAAAGTGTCTAAAACTCAGTTGAACGAAGCTGCCTGTGGCTGTGAAAACTACGTCTATTTCTACGTCTTGTCAACCATATGCCTACAGGACTTTTTCAAACATGTTACGTTTGATTTTTTTCTTTCGGATGACGTAAACAATGATAGAATATATCACTTTAAAAATATCATAAGATCAAGATAACATATGAAACCAAAGAAGATTGACTTTAACATTTTTATAATAAGATCGAATAACAACATGCAGTTCTAAAAACATTTTGAAAGGCTTAGCCACAGGACGAAAAAATCTTGTTCAAAACATGCGTTTTTTTTGTAATGAAACTTGAAATACAATATTCTATATGTCTGTGCAACCCAATAAAAAGTGTATGTACTTTAAAATTAATATAGATAAGCGATCGTTCTGTTGATAATATATGGACTGTGCAGTACATTTCTTTTATCTGATGTATACATAGTATACATTGTGTATGATTAAGGGGAATAGGAACATGTACACACTGTTTCTAGTGCCTATACTAAAGCAGAAAATAATACAGTAAAATTATCAATACGAGTCTGTGAGTCCTTACTTTAACTCTGGAACAAGGTGGCCACCAGAAAGAACCATTTCGCGGACTGATTCGGTCCACAAAAAGTTCTTCTACAGCTAAAACGGCTATTTACATATTTGTTTAATCTATGACATGAAATCGCCATTATATGATTGCACGTACTTGTCTGTCCATTTATGTTTATATTTATGTGCATATCGGGTCATATGACATTGGCATTTTTCGGAGATCATCTCGATGGTTAATCAGATTGATAATGTCCCCGAAATGCTGATAAAAATTCAGACATTTCAGATATGTTCTATTGGACTTTTTGTAATATGTTTTATTATGTTATTATTCAAATATGAAAGTTTGAGTCAAATTGGTAACATGAATTCGAGAGCTAATGCCCTGAGGTACAGGTACACATAAAATTATGTGCTAAGCGATCCTAAACTTAGTGTTAGTGTGTCGTATTCTAAAGAAATAATTTGTGTATATGACATAGATCTTGTTTTTGTTTTTAACGATTAAACCAACCCCCAAAAAAATATTTTCATACTAAAGGTTGATAATATAGAAAAAAAGATGTAAAGTATGTGCGATTGTTGACAATGCTTTATGTGTAGTAAGATGGCTCAAACTCAGACGCCAAAATATGTTGTCATTTGTACGTTTTTATATATCCTTGGCTTTCGAATGTTTATATTTGGTCGTCCTATATAAAGGTAAAAAGCAAAATGTAACTGCCTATGATGAAAACAATTGTAAGTATATGTCTCTACCAAGCCCTTCCTGTTATTGTTACACCCTCCAATGATCATGCCAAAATTGTAAGTACATGTCCTCTAAAGCCCTTCCTGTAGCTCTTTAGATGTTATTCTGTTTTCGGGGTAAACGAAGCCATGCTTTTATCATAATACATCACCTGCACTTTATTATTTCAATCAATGACACTCTACCATTTATATAGAAGCGTGTAGATAAAAAAAATAAACATTTGTGCAACTCTATACTAATGACTTCTCTAAAAACTTGATTGTTTTGTACAAATTTGTACTACCGTGTTATTTGTGGGAGTTTTGTTTGTCTTTTCGTCGTTTTTCCTGTTGGTAATGATATTGCCCATTTTGATTGAATTTGGTTTTAATAGCCCATTATAATCTTCTTCCTCTTTTTTATGTTTTATAAATACACAAATGATAGCGTGACGGTAAGGGTGTACGCTACTGTTGTTTTTGACTTTTTGTCAGATATTCTGAATCCTCTAGTTTTATCCATATAGTGCCAATAAAAATTTTGCCTGCGAAGCCCTACTTTAATTTTTCAAAATTTTAATACATATTATTTAAAAAGCCATTTTTCAAAACCTTATAAAATCCTTGTTATTTTTTCATAGTTTTTGAAAGAAACAAGGTGCCAATGTTAAATGTATGAATAATCTAGAGTGAATCAGCTCCTGCCAAAATTTCAATTGATTATATCTCAAAAACGAGGATACGTACCGTTCATTTTTATCTGCTTTTTAAGTTCCCTTATGTATATACTGTCATTGTATTGCAGTCTTTTAAAAAGCTTGTTATTTTGAAACAGAGGAGCGAACATCCTTAAAGTAGTATAGGACACTAAAATAATTGTGTCTGACGCTGAACTATTGAATGAAGTTGAATGAACTTGAGCTTACCAGTCTTATTAATCGTTATGTTCATTTATCACATGACTTCATTGATGTGGTGTACTCGATATAGCTGGTTGACCTCTGATTTCCCGATCTTTTTACTCAGGACGTTCCTGGTGTAAGCGTAACCAGAAATCAGCATATAACTCAACAAAGACTTTGCACCTATATATCATATGATTATGGTATGTAGACTGCTGCTTGTTCTTTTGGTTGTTTTCCCTTTTTTCGCAATGAGCCTGTCAGTTCGTTTTCGACTTTTTCGACTATTCCTTTTATACTCTTTACAATGGATCTATTAATTCTTTTGTATATATTTAATGTTCTCAAGTAACTAGTTTAACCACACGAGAATGTGCATGTTCAATTTTATATCTAGTACCTTCTCAAAAAATGAGTGAAATAGAGCTTATCATAAACACTTTTTTTTAATGTTAAGACCGTATTCTTACCCCCGGATTATGTGAGTGTTGTTTAAATGACGTTTACCAACATCTTTAAAGAAATAATCTATCCTGAACTTATCTGAATAAATAATACTTTATGGAGAGAGGCGAAATATACCAAAGGGATATTCAAACTTATAAGTCGAAATCAAACTGACAATGCCATGGCAAAAACCGAAAAACGACCAAAAGACAAACAAGAGTACACAAATCACATTAAAGAAAACTAAAGATAGAGCAACACAAACACCACCGAAATCCGGAGGTGATCTACGGTGCTCCGGAAGAGTAAGCAGATCCTGCTCCACATGTGGCACCGTCGTGTTGATCATGTTAGTACAACATTTGCCAATAAATATAGATAAAAATAAATCACTCGACAAGACTTTTTATTTTCAAAGCGTAAAATACACACAAATTAATTATCAAAACAGCAGATTTCAAATTCGAAAAAACATCAGATTTATTAAAGCAGGAGGTATGATAAATTATCTGGTCTTCGAAGCTGTAAAAATAGTATTCAAAAATCAAGTCAGTAAAATTAATGTTAAATTTTTTTGACAGTTTTGCAAATGCAAATTGTATGTAGCCCTAAAAAAAAATATTTAAGCCAAATTAAAAAAAAAATTAGTACTGATATCTGATAGACAAATGTCTGATAAACATGTAAAGGCTATTCTTGACAGTTTTATAATACATTTTCATTTTCAAATTTAGTGGACCAGAAGTTGCCTTATCATACATTCTCCTTTGTCATCATGCACTGTTAAAAATTAAATATATGTTGTGTACAAGTTATCATTTTGTACAAATTATAATTTGTTAAAAAAAAATTGTACAAATTATAATTTGTTCAAAAAATTGTACAAATTATAATTTGTATTTTCACTTTGTACACATTTTGACTAAAATTCACTTATGACTTGTACAATAATTTAGTATGGATTTTGTTATAAAAAAAGTATTGATACACACTATAGAATTTTTATTCAATGACCACACAATTAACCTTAATTACAAAATACAAAAAAAGTTCTGTACCATTTGTTTGAGCATGTGAGTGAATTATGGCATCGGGAATTGCACAGTATCTTTTGCTTTTTACATTTACATTTAGAAGTGCTGCACTAACCTTTGCATTTACATGAAAGAAACCCCTCTGACGGACCCTAACCACCAGTTTTTGAAACCTTATTTACAAAATTCAAAAATAGTTCTGTGTCATTTGTTTGAGCATGTGAGTGAATTATGGCATTGGGAATTGCACAACATCTTTTGATTTTTACATTTACATTTAGAAGTGTTGCACCCCTCTTTGCATTTACATGAAAGAAACCACTGACGGAACCTGACCACCAGTTATTGAAAGTTTACGTCTTTAATAGCTTCAATTTGATTTCTCATCAAATATCCTGTTAAAATTCCTATAGCTGTTCCAATGCGATACCCAAATTCCCCAGATTCAAAATTTACACCTAAGATATTTTGAGGATCAGTTGGGGGAAGATCATACTGAGGAATTGGTATAATGACATTATTCCAACAGCAAGTTCTAATAATTTCCGTTTTGTTTTCTTGGTTAGATATTCGATATGATTCTGTTGGTCAGACATCGTGCGTACTCTTCCTGGCACGTATGATTGGTGTTTCAACGTCAGTGTCACCCTGGTTGTCACTGAGGCCAATTTCTATTATACTATCAGAATTGTCAATGGGGCCAATTTTTATTATTCTATCAGAATTGTCACTGGGGCCAATTTCTATTATACTATCAGAATTGTCACTGGGACCAATTTCTATTATACTATCAGAATTGTCACTGGGGCCAACTTCTATTATACTATCAGAATTGTCACTGGGGCCAATTTCTATTATACTATCATAATTGTCACCAGGGCCATTTTTTATTATTTTATCAGAATTGTCACTGGGGCCAATATCTATTATACTATCAAAATTGTCACTGGGGCCGATTTTTATTATACTATCAGAATTGTCACTGGGGCCAATTTTTATAATTCTATTAGAATTGTCACTGGGGCCAATTTCTATTGTACTATCAGAATTAACTGACATGCATGTATCAATTACATTTCCTGTCTCCATCTTGGTATTTCGTATTTTGTAAATAAGGTTTATTGTGTGGTCATTGAATAAAAATTCAATAATGTGTATCAATGCTATTTTTATAAAAAAAAATCCATACCATAAATTATTGTACAAGTTATAAGTGAATTTTAGTCAAATTTTGTACAAATTATAATTTGTTCAAAATGATAACTTGTACACAACATATATATATCATGTATCTTGACAACAAAAAATCTAGCAAAGACATATATGAACTATACAACTATACAACATGATTAAAGTCATTATAAAACTAGTCTGTTCCAAATTTTTTTTTTAAATTTAAAAAGAATTGACGGAAATGTTTGCATAAACATCAAGTTCTGAATTTTAAAAAAATCACTAAGAAAGAGAATTACTAAAATCACTCATGGAATAACTGAAAGGTTGATAGGATCCAACGTTCTTATATCAGCTTCGGCGTTTTGCATTTGCGCCAATCTGCACTTCATTTGCGCCAATTAATTTTTCCATTTGCGCCAATTTCCAGGTAAACACAAGTCATGAGACATATAAGTTTTCCAGATTTTATGTAATTACAAAAATCAGTACCCCTTCGGTCTGTCCACTGCTCACCACGGAAGTGGAAGTGGGATTTCTGGCAGAATAAGTTTATTGTAAAAGTTTCTCAAACTATATTACACGTGAAATAGCACTTTTTCCAAATAAAATAGTAACAGTTTGACGTCAAAAGCACATTTGCATATTAACAAGTCTGAGTATTTGTATGCAACATCTCTGATGAACTGCGACCTTGTGATATCTTTTCTACAATACATCCGATACTTTTCACTACAAAGTTCTCTTTTTCCTTTTTATGTTTTCTTACGGCTGCTGACATGGCGAGAGATCTGAATTTTACATAAGCTGTTGCCTGGATTTCCTTTATGACATTCATAAAAATCTAAATATTCGGGTGGTGTGAGTAAAACTGTTCATGGTAGTGCGAGTGAAACGATTCAGGGCCGTTGTTTGTTCTTTTATAGTCTAAAATGTATCAGATCTTAACTGTTCAAATTAAATTGGCGCAAATGAAAAATTAATTATTGGCGCAAATGAAAACTTTGTTTTGGCGCAAATGAAAAAAAAAATATTTTCAAAATTGGCGCAAATGTCATACGCCCATCAGCTTATATTAATCAGTGAAAACAACTAATATTTGTACACCCGCACAATATATTCATCAATCCAGAAAAACAGCATTTTAATTAACTTTATTGGCAATACAGAACACAAAAACACAAGTACTTGTACCTTTATCAAACTGAAGGAATTATGACAATTTTAATCAATTCAAGTATTCTGAAAACACTGAAACTATAAATTATTATTAAATCATATTAATCTAAATATCTCATTAAAATTATTAGAGAATTCATGAAATATAATATCCGGGATGTAAAACCCCCGTTCAACCAATATTAATTTTTCAAACATTATTACCTGATTTCGCAGTTAAAGAAAGAAAACTGAGATTTGTCATATGTGCAATGTATAATCATAATCCTTACGTCACCACTTATGTACATGTGTATGTTGCATACTCCTATATCAATTTTAATGTATAATGTATATTGTAATTTCGCAAATATGTTCTTTCTCTAATATGGGTAGAATAATAAATCTAGATAAAAAAGACAAAATGACAAGGGGAAATCAAACACCATAGCTAAAACGAACAACGACAAAAACACTAAAAACAAACAACAAAACACTGCACAGCAAACCAATGCTTTTAACTTGTTAACATTTCGAAATGGACATGATTAAAAAAAAAACGTCTTAAGCACTGCAAAGCACATGATACTTCTATTAATGTTTCTAGAAATCTAAAACTGGTATACAATTGGATCTAAAAATCAATTCACTCTACTTTGTCATCATTAGGATATTAAAATACAGCGCAATCATCAGGTTTTGTTTTGGTAGTATATCGGGTACAGCTATTTCAAAAAGCCATAGAAGCAACCCCCAGGGTTTGTTCAACAAGGTAACAAAATACAACATTATATGAAATGAAGAATGTTTTGCACTTTTTCGTTAAGACACATATATAAATTTCTTTTTAAAGTAAATAAAAATTAACAATTAATATGGAAGTATATGTGTGCAAACAGTTTCTCTTTATAAGTAATTTAAAAATAGCGACTCTTTCCCTTTTTCTAATTCTTTCATTTCCTCTTGAAAACGCACTCGTATTTGTTTTGGAGTACATGTATCCCAACATCTATCATAACTCCTTGAATCAAATCTTTTAATGATTAAATTTTCATCTGACATACAACTGCTACTTTTGGTTTCTCGACATTTGCCTGAAAATTTGAATACATGTTTTATATAATTTAGAATGGCATGAAATGGGTTTGTTGTTAGGATCATTACGTTTGCTAAAATTGGGAACAAAGATTCATTACTTGAAATATGAAACAAGTTTTCTTATATGAAACCTTAACTTTATCTGAGCATGTAGCGGTTAAAACATGCATTTTTCTTTTAACAATCATGAATTAAATTGATACATTTTGATTTTGTTAAACTGAATCAAAGGTTGTACATTTTACGGGAATTAAATTTACCTTATAAAAAAAGGAGATGTGTTGTGATTGCCAATAAGATATATACTAGTCAACAAAAGAATCGATACACATTCTTAAACTCCAATTTATCATAAAATATAATAATTTAATTTTGGATGTAACGCGTCTTCTGATTGGCTGACGTTGTTTTGTTTATCAGCTCATAGACATAATTTTGTCATGTGATCGTGACGTCATCAACGTTTTTTCATGGTTTACTCAGGTTTAAAATGGAATTTAGAATTAAATTATCAGAAATGACTGTAATATTTTGTCTGTCTATTCGAAATAACATAAAAAATGTGGTGCACACTTTAAAATAATCCGCTACGCGGGTTATTCAGTGTGCACCACATTTTTGATGTTATTCCTTCACAGACAGAAAAAATATTACAGTCATTCCTTAAATAAATAGGAAAAACTGTTAAACTATCAAATGGAAAACATTCATTTTCAAAGCTAATGCAAATAATTATAGAATAACTAATCGAAGAATTCAAATAGAGAAAAATATTCAACGAGTGACCGAACAACACATTAATTCACGAATGCGCGTAGCGCATGAGTTAATTATCAGTGTTGTTCGGTCACGAGTTGAATATTTTTCGATATTTGAATTCTTTGATTAGTTATTCTTTTTATTACATTGGCAAATGGCTTTTTTAATGATATTAATGTAGAAAATGTAAGGAACTATATCTTTTTTCTACGCACTCACAATTTGTTTTGATCCGACGTTATCGACTCTTTACAACGCCTATTGTTGTATGACGTCAGAGAGTGAAATAACCACGTTTATTTCACATGTGAAATTATCGGTTTTTATTTAACTGGGAAATCAATGTAATTCATTGCTACCAATGTAATAATTAAAATAATCTGATCAAATTCGAAAGTGAGTAAATACCGTGTTATTGAACACAGGGGTCAAATTCATTTTGCGGAAAATGATGACAAAAGTCGGCACTTAATTTCAAAGATGAGAATTAAGCATTCAAATATCTGCAAAGGCATTAAAAATTCTAAGCAGACCATGTTAAGTTTAAAGTTTTAAATTCTAATATCGAATTTTGAATGTTTGGATGAAAATACGATTTTTGAAATAACAAAAATTGCAAAAAGGAAATTCGCATATTTGCCTTAAATCAATGGTTTTGATAAGAAAATAACACTCTGTAAATATTAGACCAATTGGGCAATTATTAACCTTGGTACAGTGTATCCAATTTCATTAACTATGGAAAATACATTGCCTTGTATCGTTTCTTTTGTTGACTAGTATATGTAAGCAATAATGTGAATAAATGAATATTAAATAAACTTTCTGTGTGAATATCTGGTTGGTCTATGTTTATTCTACAAACATGCGTGTCAAACATTTCATATTTTGCAATCTATTTTGTTCATTTTACTGAATTTACTTTCATGTTATGAATGTATGATCAACAAGAAAGAGTATTTTTAAACCAAAACTGCAATGTTGCATTCAAGAAATTCGATTCAACATTTAAATCTGAAAATCAGCAACAGTTTGAAATATTTGATTTAAGGGCCAATTTTGCTCCAAATCGTACCTTTTTAATTGGAAAGTTAGAAATGTAAATGTTATACTTAAAAACAACAGTTTTAACAATTAGTAAATATCCGTAAAACTAATATTTTACTCAGCAAACTACATTTTATTGAATACACTTTTCTTGGAACAATATTGTAAATTTGCTTTTTGTATTGGAATGACATCAATGACCAAATGAACTAATTTGACTGAAAGACAATTCATAGCTTGATAAAAGTTAGAATTGTGGCTTCTTTTTTTTTTTAAAATAACCTTATTCATTTTTTGAAAAGAAACCCAAAATTTGCCAAAGTTTTTCAAACAAGTAGTTCTCAGTCATCCTTAAGTATATTATGATTTGATTACATAATCATAGCCTCAAAGTGCACATGGAGTGCGATACTGCAAATCTATGAAAAGTGAAAGGACTTTTTATACAAGACACGAGTGTAAAATAAATTCAGGGAGAATATTCCTACGTCTTTTGTAATATTTTGGGTTTAGAAAAGAGATATTCACTAGTCCCTACTGCTTAATGCATTAACATGACCAACAACAGGAACTGCTGATCTTTCAGAGAGCATGAGTTTACACCGTGTTTTGTTCAGGGTCGTTACATTCACATACATCTGAAACAATTCACCAAATACTACAGAGAAAAATAAAGAATTTTAGTTTCTCAACAGTATTTTGCTGACTAATGTTTGTGATAAACGACAAACTATAAAAAGTACGAATGCTAAATTTTCGAATTCATTGTACCAACATTCTTTCCCTAACTTAGAAGTCATATTTGATTTTAACAGTGTTATTTTAGATTGACATTTATTTAGTTTAATTAGAATATAAGATTCGTGAAAATTTGCCTGTAGAAATGTAATTTTATGGCAAATTATATTGATGAAATAGGGAAAGGTACAGGAGTTGTTCTTGTTGCATTAAACAGCTTTGCTTTCAATTGATACCATGATGTATACGTTGACATTATATATCAGGAATAACAGTCTTTTTAAGAACATAATCAATTTAAATAATTCTAAATGTGTGAAGGAAATTGATTTTATAGCAAAAGTTGCATCTATGGTTATGATTATTAGACTATCATTTTAAAACGTCTTTTCGATAATCTAGAATATTTTACCAACCATTATCCTATCAATTTAAATAGTTCAGTACTTAAAGAACTCAAAAAAACATATAACGTAAATTGGCCTATACATTTTCAGTTTCATGTTGAATCATTTTCGTGATTGTCCTTACTAAATATTGATCCAGTTTTTTGTTCTTTATGTTAAGCAACCACCAATCACTCATCCTTCCTAATATACATATTTCATGTCTTTTTTTTTTTATATCTATCACATACTGTAAACCAACTTATTTTCGCGGATACTTTATTTCACGTTTATCCCTTTCTAGTCAACTTCGCGGCGATTTAATTTCGCGATTTCAATTTTCCTTGATGTAGTTAAATAAGGAAAGATCCAAGTTTTACATATTCGCGACGATTTATATTCGCGTTATTTTTCTACTCGCGAATGTCGCGAAAATAAATCGCTGGCGAAAACTAGTTGGTTTACAGTATCACATATTTAACATACCGAAATTACTTTGTCCACAACCTTCAACAAGTGTTCCTCGGATTAGATTTATAACTTTTGCAGAGCTTACTGGACCACAGCTTTTCTTTACTGAATTCCCAACATCTGAAACCGAATGAATAAAAAAATAAAGCATCGAAATATTGAAAGTATATAGTATACAAAATATCAGTTTAATGACATTACGGAACAAGTAGCACACCAATAAAGATGTTCACTGTCCCACCTTCCTACACGACACTAGCATGACTAGCATGCCTACCATCATACAAGAGTATCATACAAGATGATGTAATAAGCACTCATCCCTCACCTGAAAAAATAGAAAATATTCAAATTATAAGCAACAACAGTGGAGGTCATTTTTCGAACACTTAGTAAGATTGTATCCATGTTTGATCTACATACTATGGGAAAGTTTTTGGTAAGGTCATTTAAGGACAACGATAACCACGACATTAATTTCTTGTAGATGATGTCTTGCTGATCAACTTTGCTGCTAAAAATTTCTCTCTATTGCTTAAGTTTTCTAGATAATTTTCAAAACTCTAAAGTAAGTAAAAAAACCCTAGTCATTTAGGGATGGTAACTCAAATTAGAAGTACGGGGCCTCAGTGGCTGAGTGAACTAAGTAGTCAAACTACGGTATCACTAGCCTATCAACACTGAGGTTGTGAGGTCGAATCCCGCATGTGTCAGGTGCGCTCGACTTTAATCTTAATTGACTGGAATTGTTAGATTTCCTTCATGTTAACTGTCCTTCATACAACTTTGTCTTATTGTGACAAGTTCATGAACTCAAGCGGACCTCAACTATGCAATTAAAAGGAGAAACAAACAAAATCATGATCAAAAGAAAAAAAGGACAGAAGGAGAACCCTATACGCCTTAAGTTTTTCTTAAATGTACATGAAACTACATTGTTTCACACATCCTATTAACAAAAAAAATCCACAATTACGTACAATGAGCATATATGCGTGTTTGCACTTTTTATTGAGTAGGTAAATGACTTGGAACTTGATTAAAACAATAAATTTGAAATAAATAGCTTAATATATTTAACACTTCTGTACGACAGATTATATTCAAATTGTTAATTGTAATACTTCTAAAATCTCAGAGGTCACTCTATACGCTTCAATTTATGATAAACAGGTTAAAATAATATAAATATTTATATATATCTTCTAGATGCAGATATTAAAAGTTCATCATGCAACAACAACTCCAAAATAAAATGCATACCTTTTTTCATCTCCTTTTCCGTCCTTTTCAAATGAATTCCAACTAATCCAAGTAGATCCTTTCCAGTACTTTTAATTATGTGCACGATTCCAATTTGTTCTGAAATTATGCTGTTTGAGTTTTTGACAGCTGTTATGGTGTTGTTCAAAATAGCAGCAAAAATTGTCAACAAAGTAAAAAGTACAAAGAAAACATAAACAAAGAAAAACAGCTCTCCAAGAACAGGAACTGTTTGTTTAATTTCGTTGAATGCATTCTTTCCAATTAATGTATTGGTAAGACTTCCAAAGCTCACAAACAAATTTCGATACTCATATACAGAAACTCCAAAGAGCAGATAACCAAATATGACAAAGGCAGAAAATACTGTCATGAATGGAAAACTAAAACTTAATACATCAGTCAAACCGTATTTTAAAACGTAAGCGATTTCCATGATCTTTCTATTGTATGATAATGCACTTGAAATTCTTAAAGTAGAAATAAAGACCAACAATCCAAGAACTGCATTAAATATGTATTCCCAGACTACTATGTGTTGGAAATTTATGAACACTTTTTTGTTATCTGCATATAAAGCAAGTGCTTTCTTAGTAAAAATGAATTTTGCTATCCAAATTCCTAACTCTATCAAACTTAATAGCGCTATAAGAATATCCAAAATGTTCCAAAAATTCACACAAAATCTTAATTTTTCCTTTTTTATTCCTTTAATCAAAAAGATAATTTTTCCTATCACCATAACGAGAAAGATGACACTGAGAAATAGATTCACAAACCCAGTCGCACTTGTTATTAATGTTGGTCTGAAACATTGTGAGTCAGCCCAATTAAATGCCCCTCCTATCTCAGGAAATTCAGCCAAAAATGTCGAGTAACAGATAATGTTGATGTTTGCGTTATAAAGAGCAAACTCCACAAATACTGCTCTTGTATATCGATCAATCCATCGAAGTTTAAATAGTTCTTCGATCATGTTTTCCGTGTTTTTCTTGTTATTGCTGAGGCTATGGATGTATCCGCCACCACTATATGTATTATAAATGCCTACAATAGGAATGCCCCAAACTTCTTTAGCATTTGTATATTTCCACGCATCTGTTGTCCATGGAGTCGAACATTCCTTACATAAATCACTAGTTTCCTCTGATTCGTGGTCATATTTCTTAGCACAAAAATGACCAGGGACAAACTTTGATGCGTAACACTGTGCTGAAAAAGATATAATATTTTGTTTTAAAACAATGGGAACAAGATCATGACTCGTTAGTTTGCAGCATATTATTTACGGCACTTTATTCTTTGCTTGCAATACTTATAATGTTATGTACTTTTCTTATTTCAATCAATAGTGATTCATTACAATACTTAGTAATGTTTAATGATATTACCAACACAAAATTAAATTTGATTTGATTTTGTAGACAGCATTTGAGAATATTTTATACATAAAATGGGATAATAATTTGTTTGCGTTTAACCTTTTAACTTTCAAAACAAATATGAATTCTTCCGCCTCCCGAAACTATTAAACAAAATGATTTTTAAATCCCATGAAACTATTATATTTGTTAATTTGCCTGAATGTCTATGACAGCTTAGATAATAAAGGAATTGGACGTGGACCTTATCTTTAGATAAAGTGCATGGCAATGGAGGGACAGTACAACAGATAAAAATCGCAATAAAATTGAGAATGGAAAAGAGGAATGTGTCAAAGAGACAAAGAGCAGAAATAAGCCCAAGGTCACTAGTGGGTCTTCAACACATTGAAAAAATCTCGCAACCGGAGGCGGGCTTCAGCTGGCCCCTTAACAATGTATGTATACTGTTATAGTTTTAGAAAACGGTACTGTCCTATTGTTTATTGCAGCACAATTGGCACTGTTTAAACTATTTAACAATAGAATCATAGTAATACAGGAAGTCGCTTAACCCTTGCTGCTGGCCTGTTTCATAGACAATGATTGTGATGCTTGCCTTTCATGAAGATATAACTGTTCGCGTTTATTTTTTCATCGTTGACAAAATATCTAGCTGTTGTCTTGTATTATGCTGATTCTGCTTTCGACAAGATGTGAACAGGCCTATAATTTACTATATGTTCTTACTCTATGTATCTAATCAATCTTTAGGCTCTAAAAAGAGCGATTGTCTTACCTTTTTTCACTTTGACCTGTCGTAGCCGAACTAGACCTAGTCGAAGGTTAGCCATATCACCTACAAAGAACTTGTCGACACTACTAATGCCTCCCCCGTTGTATGATGCTGTAGGAAAGTACAAAGGTATTAACGTCTTTCTAGTCCATTCCAAGAATGCTTCAGGTGACGTGACCTATATTGAAGAATGGTTCCTGATAAATTTGTATTTGATTATCAATTCAAAAAATCAAATTTGCTTTAGTGTGGTTAAAAAGATCTAATTCAAAGGAACGTGTTTTCTTTTAATACTGTTAACAATTCTAAGTAGTCGCCAGAAAGCATTATTTAACTGGACTCCGGTATTTCCTATTTCCATTGTAGATTAAACCAAATACTTACATATGTTTGTAATGGAATAAATGAGTGTGTTTTACATACCTTGGTCCAACTATGTTAATAATCGCATAAGTAGCCTTTAAACAAGTAATTTATTTGATTTTGCTCTTTGTGTAAATTGTGAAATTTATTCATATTAAATCTTGAAATGTTCGTTCATACTGATTTCTGTTGATTGGTTGATATTTTACTTTTTCTTTTTATAACTATTTGACTTCAAAATGAGATATATCACATATTGATACTTTTTGTCTATCAAGTTGTAATACATGGCTTTCAGCAGTTTCTGTAAATAATATATTTGGAGTGGTAATTTATATCATTACATATTATTACAAGTTATTACACACGGCACATCGTACAAAAACAAAAGAAATGTATTAAAAGAAATATTTACCATCGAGAACCCGTACTGATATTTGCTGGATTTATACAACTGGCTTTCAATATGTGCTTTATATAAGTATCCTCTTTGGTCTTTGTTTAAATAACTAATACAAAACAAAACAGTTGCAAAACCCATATGAAGTATCAAGTTCACAAACGCACGTTTCGCCATTTTCTCTTTCAACAGTAGTTTTCTTTGTTTTTTCATCACACGTTCAGTTGGTGGTCCATCTTTTGCCATGACCGCGACTTTCAATTCTAGAACAATACAAAACAACTGAAGAGCAAGCAATTAACTTTACAACAACTACACCCTATGTTAAGAAATGAACAAATCATCAAACGATTATCTAAATACACTCCATTAAAACCTTAAAACTTTCCAAACTTGTGATTAAAAAAGTGTGTCGAGAGTTAATCATTTCATGAAAGATTCACACTTACCATGTTGTGTGTATGAGAATCCGGTGTGATATCTTTTATCAAATTTATAGAATCCTTTTTTTTTCAAACATAGGTATCACGAGTAAACATAGTAGTAAGCTAAAGTTGTTCACATCCGTGTCTTTTTTGTCATTGGTGGACATTTGTCTCATTGACAACGTATCCCCCGAACAAACAGATTGGTATTGGAGTTTGTATTGTGAACTTGTTGGAATCAACTACTCCATATGTATATCATGTGTTTCCCTACTGTTTTTATATTCGATAGAGAAGACATTTTCCTTTTTTCATTAACCAAAAACCATCGATTAAACAAACAAGGGAAATACAAATGCATTATATAATGTCGGTCTAAAACAAGTGAAACTGCGAGCTATTGCTCACTGATGATACCCCCACCGCAAGTGGGTAATTTTAATAGTGTAAAAATATGTAAGTGTTCGGTAAACAGGAAGTTGTTGAGTGATGAATCTGAAAACGCATCACATGGTATAGCTGAATAATATAAACCCTGAAACCAAATTTCAGAAATCCTTGTGATGTAGTTCCTGAGAAAAATCCGACGATAAATATTCATGGGACGGACGGACGGATGAATGGACGGAAGGACGGACGGACGGACAGACAGAGGTGAAACAGTATTCCCCCACTTTTTTTGAAGCGGAGGTATAATAACCGACACAAGAATTGCTGAGCTTTATAATTCAATTTATGCATTGACAAATACCATTATGTAACATACGAATTAAATTATAATTACATGTATCTAAAAAAAGATAACTTAAATACTTACCTGTAAACTCATCACCGTGGCACAACTGATGCTTTTTCGCCATCTTCTTAACGCAGTCTAAATCGAGATTGATGATCTCGTCATCAGCAGGTTTTCTCGTGATCAATGCAATTAGAATAGCAAAAGCAAAAACCTTTGAATTAAATATAGAGATACAATTAAAAATAACATATGGTATCAAGAAAACTTTAGAGAATTGGTTCCAATCTTGTAAGAGTAACATGTTCATAGATTTGCCTCTAATTTCCTTCCAGTTTCATAACAAAACTTTGGGAAACGGAATTCCTAAACCATTGCAGCCCTGATTCAATAACTGAATACCTTGGCAGTCGATCTTATTTTAAAAACGAAAAATTGCACGTTGTCTTTAATGATTTTCAGGAATTTTTATTTCACGTACGAGCAAGTAATTGAATATCTCATATTAAATGCCTGTACCACGTCAGGAATATGACAGTTGTTTTCCTTCGTTTGGTGTGTTTGAGCTTTTGATTTTGCTATTTTATAAGGGACTTTCCGTTTTGAATTTTCCAAGGAGTTCGGTAATTTTTTTTATTGTTTTTTACTTTTTATACATCTTCATCTATCATATCATCTTTATAATGTTAATAAAAGTATAACTTTGAGCTCGTTCTATCAATATGTATGTTTTATTTAAAAAAAAATGGTAAAATAAAACTACATGTCTACAAAAATGAAATATCATCATCGATTGAGTACATCTTCACAATCCAAGCTATTCATTACCAGTTGATTATGTGTCAATTGATTTCATCATTTAATCTCATCCAGAAAAAAATAGTTTGTACCAAAAAAATCCAAAAAAACAAATCTATTCATTACAGAAGTTTAAGTGTAAATTTAGTATAAACTAAAATGTGTATTTTTTAAACATTTTATTCAAATGATGGCTTGAACAAAACATATTTAGATATCAAATCTGCATTTGTTTACATATTTAAAAAAATATATATACCTCAGTGTTTCCTCCTACACCCTTTTCCTATGAACATCTTCGTCATACAACTTAAAATACAACTGTTTAACAACAAATTTCTCCAAATATCAATTGAAATTTGTACCCAAAAACAAAATCTTTTGATAAAGGTTTAAACGAATATAAAGACCTATCGTTTAAGACATCCAGCTTTTGTTTAGAAAAAACCCAACATTTTATTTCAATACTAACTGTGTTTTTCCGAGAAAAGCACTAGATTAAAACATTAGTTTATATGAAAATGAAGAGAAAAACGTACCTGACCTCAAAAGATGCATATGCACATTTCCTTTTTATTTATACCATTATATGCATCATATGAGTTAATAATGTACATTGTGCATGAGTTATGTATAACGGTATATGAATATGATTATGTACTCGAATTTGAAAGCACATTAAAGCTATTATCTGTTTCTTGTTTTTTAATACCGAGTTTGATACTCTAAAGTCTTCAATTAAATTGATGTATATGCGTATGTTTTACCATTGGAATTTAAACAAATCAGATTATTCATATCTGGAACAAACTCACTATTCTAACTTAGTTCATGTTTTAATACAGCACGATTCTTTATTTCATTTTGAAACAACAACGAATAAACTTACAATATGGAACCTACAAATATTTCATTTTCTTCAATTGATTTTTACCTAAATAATTGGCCTTTTCAGAATCCTAAGGATTATGAGTAAAAGTCAAAAACAAACTGACAACGCCATGACAAAAAACGGAAAACGATGAAAAGTGTTCAGTACTCGTTTTAAAATGTACAATTAAAAATCATTTAAAATACCACGCCAACAATTTGGTACGCCCAAGACTCATAAGTGACGCTCAATTCAAAACAGTTAAAAGGTCAAATAAAGTATGTAGTTGAAGAGCACTGAAACCCAAATACCTTAATTACGGATAAGGTAATCAATGCCTTTTGAGTTTAGAAAAGCCTTAGCTTTTCTTTTTATTAATTTGACATGCCATCAACAATTTATGTTCAGAAAATGAACCTTTCAATGATATTTAATATTAGGACAAAAGAATTAAAGAAATTATCGTAACTGGCATGCAATATTAAATACTCTTCGCTGTACCACACTAAACATACCTTTAATGGATCAACTATCATAAACGATTCAACAAAAGACATAATAAACGTAGTAAGCCATTCTTCAGCTTTATCCTTTCCCCACTGCATGCTGAACAGAAGAAGGAAAAACCCGGATGTAAGAACACCTAATACAAGTATACCCCATGCAAAATAAATAGCATAATGTGGAAATTTTTTCTTTTCAGTCACGGTCATGACAATCTCATCATTATCTTTAATTGTACTGGTACTGTTCCTATTCTTTTGCGGAGTTTTACTACTAACATTACGGAAGATAAAAGTTACTAAAACTGCTGGTGGTACGGTGATGATACATCCAATAAACGACACATATACAGTCGTTAATGACAGTCGCAAGCCACCAATCTGTACAGTATCTGGAGTGACTGCATCGTCCGCGCTTGATTTGAAAAACATGGCATTCGATATCATTGTCAGGAACAACGCCATTAAAATAACTGAAAGTCGTTGTACGCGAGTAAAAGCGTTTTTCTGCGGCCGAAGGACTAACGATAACCATAGATGATTTTCTGTCAGGTTTATACGTGACTGCTGAGAGAAAGAAGTCTCAAAATCACATTGTTTGTTATCTATTACTGGTAATAATCTATCAATCATACCATCGCCCATGTCCAATGCTAACCATTTGTCACAATGAAAACCAAACCTATAAAAGTATACAAAAATCAACCTAAGAATATTTAGAAAGCAATCTACTAAATATATAGAAATCATCATGAATTAGATTTAACCGTAGTTTGACGATGTTCAAATCTTGATTAAGCCATGCAAAACACACAAGACACAAAACAAAACCCGGGGAATAGCATGAACCGCTAACGAAGCCAGACAAGGTACGCTTCTATTGCTATGCAGGCTTCATCATAAACACGAATCCTGGGGAAATGAACACAGAAATGTTAAATAAGCCACATTTTGAGTGCAACTAATATTCTGCTTTTTTCAGTTTCATGATGAATGTGTGGTTAACATTTTTTACATAATATTATGTTCTATAGTTTTTTTTTAAAATCATACGTGTTAAGTTAAACTGATCATTTTTGAGAGACAAATTTTTGCTTAATTTATAAACAGGCATGCTATTATCAGTTGCATAATGAAAATAACACTGCGTCCAAAGCGTTTTTCTGGATTTACCACCACCAGGAACGCCCAAACCTACACGTCTGATATCCAACGATGCATGAAACCTAAACACACGAAGAGCTACACGACTAGAGGGAGATAAAGAAATGGCCAAATTTATCTAAGATCAAATTTGCCTGAGGGAGTTATACAATCTTATACAATAGGTTTAATTCATATCATTTCTACTACCAGAAAACTCTTGTAATATATGCATATTCCTAACGTTATTTAAATGTTTTATAGGCAAACTTGATACATGTATCTTAGAACTGACCCGCTTTGACGTTTCTCAAGCATGAGTCTGTATTGCTCCGTACCTTGATTGATCCCATCTACATAAATGATGCACAAATAACGCAAAGTAACGTATTTTTAAGACCAAATATTTTGACGGAAAGATAACGGGAGGAAACAAGCCGATGTCAGTCGTATGTCTTCATACATAATTATCCCCCCCCCCCCCCCCAAAAAAAATGTCTGCATTGAAATTATGTACCTATTGTATTCTATGCACTAGGGATATCACAGCTGCTGGTCTTCCTATACTAATTATGATATTGCTGTTCGTAATCGACTTCAATAAACAGCAACCAAATGAAAGTAACACATTCTAAATTATGTTGGTCAAGCGCTCGTCCTTTTTGTTTGTTTACCTTCATCAGGAGCACAAGAACCCAAAGTATAAGGGTCAAAGATGAATAAATATGTTAGTACTTGATGAGCCATATTATAATTTAAATAACATAAACAGAATGGCCAAAACCTTTAAGATTAACTTTGTCTGAGCAATATACGTGCACGAAATCATATAAGCAAGTCAAGTACTTGTTACGTGCTTTCGGTAACTGCAAGAACTTTTGATAAGGTATAGATAAAAGGAAATTAGTTTTTTGCCTTATCTTAATGTGTTTTTGTCATTTATGGAATTAATAGTAGATTTTTAAAAGGAGTAGGCCCAGTAAGACCCCTTTTTGGCCCCAAAATATAGCAGTTTTACAAAATTGTTAAAATATAAATTTTTAGCTATTTATTGGAAAGAAGAATACTTCTGTTACATAAATATGGGCTGTTTTTGACAATACAATGCACATGTATCGGGTACTAGCATCATTAAGTCATGCTAAATTACTGAAATCTTCAAAATTTTAGCATTTTGGTTAATTTTTAGACGGTTTCCGTCTGAAATGGAAGTGGCCGCATTTGTGTTCATTCTTAATATTTAAATGTAAGTTGTATTTGATGATAACACATAACATATATAAAGGTTGAGAATGAACACGGATGCGGCCATTTTCATTGTTGACCAAAAACCATCTGAAAAGTGAAATATTATGGCATATTTGATAGATTTTTCATATTTAAGCTTGAATTTGAGCGTCTTTAATGACTAAATCAGTTCAAATATTTCACATAAACTCATTGAATCGACACTTAAGTGTTTAAAAAGTGTCCAAAATCTTTCATCAGACGAACTTGAATTTTGAGGCCAAAATCGGCCCTTACCCTACCTACTCCTTTCTTATTAATTTTTTTTAAAATGTTGTTTTGACCGTTGTCTTTGACCAAAAACGTTGTTTTGCTGTTGCGTGGACGTTTACAGTACATTTCCTCTAATTCATAAAACAGGATCTTTAGAAATAACCAGTGGTAAGTCAACTGTAGAAATATTATTGTTCTCACCTTTGATTAGTTTGGACATCTGTTATAATAATCTTATGTAGAAACCATGAATTAGTGTTGCCTTCTCCAGTATTGTCATGCCAAACCCGTAAATGTGACAAATCACCTAAATACTTGGATGTAGACATCACAAAATAAACCACACTGCTGGTCTGGAACCCCTGTAATTTTTATATATATTCATAACATATCAAAAAGGTTTCGTTAACAAAAACGCATGGACACTGTAGTTCCTTTTTTCAATTTGTCAATTCTTTCTTTTTTTTTGTCTTAGATTCTCAGAAATCAAATAAAGGAGAAGATATGATTAAGCCACTTAATAATCCTTGAATTCGACAATTAATATGTATCAGTTAACTCTCATTGTCTCGATGTCGGTTGACTAGAAATTTTGTATGAGTCAAAATTGTACCGTAGTCCTGAATTTTGTTCCATATAAATATATCTATTTCGACTACTAATCAGTCAAATTGGATGATCCAAAATGTTTGTTGTCTGGAAACCAATTTGCGGTCTAAAAGTTAACATGAAGTAAAAAAACAAAAATATCGAACTCCAGAGAAAATACAAAACAAAAAGTCTCTAAACAAATGGCAAAATCAAAATCTCAAATATATCAAACAAATTGAAAACAACTGTCATATTCCTGACCTGGTCATGCATTTCCACATGTAGAAAATGGTGAATTAAACCTGGTTTTATAGCTAGCTAAACATCTCACTTGTATGACAGTCGAAGTCAAGCATTTTAATTGCATTAGATCGAACCAATACACATGTGTCAAAACTTGACCTCGGGAATTTAAATGGATTGAAGAGTTTGTCTGACAGTACACATGTAATTAAATTTCCGGTCATTGAGCACTGTGATGATTTATGACATCATAATAAATTATGGTCAGTACGTGAATCAAAGTTACATATGCGTAGAGTGTTGCATGTACAAGGATTCAAAGAATGTATGTTTTATTTACTTGAAAATGAATCTTTTACGAATTTGATTAAAGACTTATCTAAGTCGACAATTTCCATGTTTTCTGAACAAACTGCACTCTGACATCCTACGGTCTAAACAAGTCATAGAAAGGGCCGTCAGACGTCAGAGCAATCCCGGACTAACATAATTGCCAGCCTGGCCGTAGAATCAGTTGCGAGCAAGATGAACAAATGTTATGTAATAATGGTAACCCAACGGTTCTCATGTGAGAATGAAAAAGTTTAAATGACAAGGTACATTACAGAAAAATAAGACGGTTTTTTAAGTGGAATTTAAAATCATAAGTGAAAGGGATGACAAATTTACGGTCGAAAGAAAACAATACTAGAAATCAAACGGCGAACAACAGTCAACACAAAACATTTAAAAATAAACTTAAGACAACGACTTAGCAACAAGGACCCTCGTGTCATCACAGGTATTTCTTAAGGTTAAATCAGTCTTGCTTTATTAGTTGAACCCCGTAGTGTCGCCTTTGTTGATACGTTATAAAAGTAGATAAAAGAATTTGGACAATGATAACTGACCATATCATTAATCATCTGTGACAAATACGTTCACCTTTGTTGGTTTGTTAATACAAAATAGGAAACACAAGTTATTGAATATCTACAATAACTGGGTAACATATATGTTCCTTGTAAAGTTGCTGCCTCCCAATTGATGCATTACAACGGAATGTTCAACATGTGAACATTAAAAGACATCTATTTTGTAACAACTTTTAGTTCTTTGATTGTTATCTTTTGAACGAGCACGTTAAAAATATGGTTTAGCATGTCGGTCTAGTAAAAAAGCAGCGTTTATATTCATATCACATTCACATGTTCTCGTCACCAATATGTATTTGACTTGCCACTAGAGATTAAACAAACATCCCTCACCAAAACCCATGTCTGCGTAAATTAGTTAGCAAAGGGTAATTTTCGTGTCATGCTTCTTAATGATAGCAGGCTACCTATTTTAGGTGATATAAGGTATGCATATGCTAGAATGTGTTGAGTAGATTTAAGATGACAGTATATATAACATTCTTCTAGCTGCCAAGTGGCAAGGACTTGATAGAATAAATTTTGAAATTATAAGAAACTAAGGTTTCAACTCCCTCAGGCAAAGTAGACTTTAGATAAATTTGGTTATTTTTCTGGATCCTGCTTGGTCATATAGTTCTTTAACTGTTTAGGTCATTAGACATTCTTGGCTTTCAAATATTCGGCTTTGAGCGTCCCTGATGACGGTAAAGTTTAAAAGCGCTTCGGACGCATGAAATTTATAACGTGTTGTTTCCATTTTTTATAGATACTAAGGAACAACACAACTGTGCATATACTGATTTTGTGTCATGGATGGATACTCAATATTCATTCTGTTTTATTACAAGAATATTAGACAGCAAAACAAACCACGCTAACCAATAACAACCGACTCCTAGCATTATGTCTGATTTGTGGTCTATATTCATTGATCAAAGAATAAACTTATTATGAATGTTATCAAATTCACACATTTGGAAGAACTTGTTGTTTTAAGGGTACAATGTTATTTTTGATAGATAAAAACTTAACTTACTATATATTGCATTACAGTTATGAAAACTTAGGGTCTTACATCTTGTGTTAATTATTTACGTATATTTTGGCATTGCATAAGGTCATGCTTTTTCTCAGATTGTTTATTACGTCTGTACGCCTGAAAAAGCGTTCCATTTCACTAGAACATAAATTATTGATTTTTACCTAGGTTTGTTACAGCGGTCAAAATAGGATAGGTCTAAATATTGCCAAGATTGAAATATAAGAACAAGATTTTTAATAAGTCTTTGAACTAAGCTAAGTGAGAATCAATACCTAGCTATATAGATGGCTTTAATATTTTGAAATGGTGGTGCATGTATTAGATACCCGAAACGGACCTGAGCTATTCTCAGACGATGTTCGATTTATGATATTGGTTTGCTGAAACAAAACGTTTGTCATGAAATTAATTTTGTGGAAGTTGTTAGTAAGCGGGCTATACAGGTTGCGCTTGATTTGGACACATGTTGCCGGAGTACAATTTAGCACACCATTATTTTAATAATTTCAGTTCATTCAGTTGTTTTTTTTAATTCCTAAGTTTATTTATCTATTTTAATTTTGTTTGAATCTATTTTATTTGAATGATTTGATTTGCATTTTGAATTTTAGTATAATTTTCAGTTGTTCATAAATGAACATTTTTTTTCTTAAACATCGTTAAAGTTTGAAATATATTTCTTCTAAAAGTCACAAAATTTCTCACAAAAAGGTTTTAAGAGAGCAAGGTTTTTTTCTTCCAAATTTTATTGTCATTTTAATATACTACCTGCTGTTCCCTGCTTGTAAGTAATCTGCAACCAGTACTAAAAACATCTCCAGCTAAAATGAAATAGACGTTTGAATTGGTTCCCGATCCAGGTCGAAGTCCGGTATGTACAGCTATCATATAATAGTAGTCATTTGACGATTGATTGTCCAATAAGTATAAAGGAGTACTCTGTAGAAAATATATATTGAAAATTATTATAATTTTGTCATAAAATCTACACTTTAGTTCAATCTAAGAAATTAGGCTGATCATTTTAGGTATGAATATTGTGTTTATCTGTCAAACATAATTTTTCCAAACTTCCTTCCTCAGACGATTTCGTCATAGAAGCTTGATTTTACCACCCAAATACCTGAATATTTAAAAATATCAACATATCTTACAAATATATGTAGAGACGAACAACATCTAAAGATTTTTCGGGATATCATTATGTTATTACATGTCATAGCAAATCTGAATTCTATTTCTCTCGAAGAGAAATTAAATGGATAAGGCTTGCGATTTATAATCACATTAAAGTAGAGCAAAATCATGATCTTAGTTCACGGTTAGTATATAAGTTAAATTATAATTTATAAAAAAACAGATTAATTATAATTTAAATATTTTCCAATTTGTCTATAACAAGTACTACACACAGTAAATGTGTGCCAGGTGAAAATAATAAAGTATAACTAGAACAATATCATCACTTATATTGTATCTAAAACAGTTCAAATTAGATCACGACTAATGCCAAATGTGGACGAGGATTTGATTACCCTTCCGGAGCACCTGAGATTACCCCTGGTTTTGGTGGGGGTTTGTTGCTCAGTCTTTAGTTTTCTATGTTGTATTTTGTATACTTTTTTTTGGCATTTTGGTCTGTTCTTTTTTTGCCATGAAGCTGTCACTTTATTTTCGACTTATGATATTGAATGTCCCTTTGGTATCTTTCTCCTCTCTTGTTATTTGTCTTATCTTTTCCTGTACAGTATATTTGATGGGGCTTCACATTTGTTACACACACAAACAAAAACAATCTTTGAAATATTTATATCCTCACCCGTACAGCATCTTTCCTGTCATATCTTCTCAGAATAAGGACAAATATGACATAGATCACAATTAAGGCAACCAAGGTACCATACACAGCAGCATTAGCAGGATCAAACTTTGACCACACAGTATTAAGGTCTATCATGTTTGGAGAAGCAAATGAAAGCGAAAAGATAGAACCAACCGCTGGTTCACATTGACATACAGTTTCGTTTAGCGTTGAAAATTGAAGCACCTAAAATTAAATCGATAAAGGTGAAATTTATAATTTTTGACAGACTTAAAGATAATAATGTTTTTTTTATTTAAATACTGATTGTATTATTACAAATGTTGAACTTGAAGGTAAACCAACACCAATATTAGTAATGTATTTGTCGGACATAGCGTTTCAAACACACTTATTAACATCACCAAAAAGCGGAATTAGCTTTGTTCCGGACCTCGCTTTTTACACGATTTGCATACATATCCTTAGTACATATACAACATTTGATATTCTCTCCAGAAAAAGAAATTGATGTGATGTAAAAATGCAGTCATGAATATCCTTCTAGGTAAGGTCTTCATATGTCATTTTTCACAAGTTTACACACAATTTTGCTTTGGATATTAACAATAAAATATGCATATCTAGAACCCAACTAATTATTGTTACTTTATGAAAGATAAATTATTTCATGGTTTACAAATATGTCGGAATACGTATAAACAAATTTGGAAACATACTATGAAGTAGGGAAAGAAATATATTATTCATATTTTTTTTAACAATAACATATCATTCATCCCCGAGAAGTGATTCGGCACTCATTTTAATATACCTCATCTAACGAAAAACGTTTTACCTTCAAGAAAGATAACAGAAAAATTGATTGTTATTCCAAAAATACACAACCATTTACATTCATAATCAAATATCTATTTTCAAAAATTTTCATTCTATTACTGCTGACGAGAAACTACTGATAAAATAACTTACAAAAAAAAACCCCGATAAAATATTAGATATTCAATTGACTTTTTTCATTGACATTACAAAGCCGACATGTGTAGATATTGTTGTAAGAAAGAAGGTCCGAATGAATTAAGGCTGTGATGTCGTTAATACAAATCAGAATTAAGAAACTGAATAGGTCTATTAATACCCAATGCTACATCAATCTTTAAAGACCCAAATGTTGCTAAACACTTGTCCTACCTCCATGACAAATATGTTGTTGTCCCCGCAGATAGAGCCCCAAACAACATCGTTTTTGTGTGTAAATCACATTACATAAACTGCTTGATAAATGAATTAGGTATTGACAATTCACTTGGAAACTCAACATTTACCCCTACGACACTTACTAACTAGAGGCTCTCAAGAGCCTGTGTCGCTCACCTGATTCTACTTCGGTTTTGGAAATCATGTAAAAATAGATTAAAATCATAACAGATACCCTAATAATGAGTGAGGCCAAATTTGGTTTAATATTGGTCCTGTAATTTGTTAAAAAATCCTGGTGGCCATCTTGAACAGTAAAGTAGCAACACTTCATCAGCACCTCATAAGAAACATTAATGCCATGTTTTGGTTTCATTCCATTCAGTGCACCTCTAGAAGAAGCATTTGTATGTATTTCCCATAGGGTCCTATGTTAAACTAAGTCCCCTGCTGGCGGCCATCTTGGATGATGGATCGGCTACAAAGTAACAACATTTGGTCAGCACCTCATAAAGAACATTCATGCCATATTTGGTTTGATTCCATACTGTGGTTCTCTAAAAGAAGACATTTGTATGTATTTCCCATAGGGTCCTATGTTATACTAAGTCCCCTGCTGGCGCCCATCTTGGATGGTGGATCGGCACCAAAGTAACAACACTTGGTAAGCATCTCATAAAGAACATTCATGCCATATTTGATTTCATTCCATTCAGTGGTTCTCTAATAGAAGACATTTGTATGTATTTCCCTTAGGTTCCTATGTTAAACTAAGTCCCTCGCTGGTGGCCATTTTGGATGATGGATCGGCTACAAAGTAATAACACTTGGTCAGCACCTCCTAATGAACATTCATGCTATGTTTTGTTTCATTCCATTCAGTGGTTCTCTAAAAGAAGTCATTTGTATGCATTTCCCATAGGGTCCTATGTTAAACTAAGTCCCTCACTGGCGGCCATTTTGGATGATGGAACAGCTACAAAGTAACAACACTTGGTCAGCACCTTGTAAGGAACATTTATGCTATGTTTTGTTACATTCCATTCAGTGGTTCTCTAAAAGAAGTCATTTGTATGCATTTCCCATAGGGTCCTATGTTAAATTAAGTCCCCTGCTGGCGGTCATCTTGGATGATGGATCGGCTACAAAGTAACAACATTTGGTCAGCACCTCATAAAGAACATTCATGCCATATTTGGTTTGGTTCCATACTGTGGTTCTCTAAAAGAAGACATTTGTATGTATTTCCCATAGGGTCCTATGTTATACTAAGTCCCCTGCTGGCGCCCATCTTGGATGGTGGATCGGCACCAAAGTAACAACACTTGGTAAGCATCTCATAAAGAACATTCATGCCATATTTGATTTCATTCCATTCAGTGGTTCTCTAATAGAAGACATTTGTATGTATTTCCCTTAGGTTCCTATGTTAAACTAAGTCCCTCGCTGGTGGCCATTTTGGGTGATGGATCGGCTACAAAGTAATAACACTTGGTCAGCACCTCCTAATGAACATTCATGCTATGTTTTGTTTCATTCCATTCAGTGGTTCTCTAAAAGAAGTCATTTGTATGCATTTCCCATAGGGTCCTATGTTAAACTAAGTCCCTCACTGGCGGCCATTTTGGATGATGGAACAGCTACAAAGTAACAACACTTGGTCAGCACCGTGTAAGGAACATTTATGCTATGTTTTGTTACATTCCATTCAGTGGTTCTCTAAAAGAAGTCATTTGTATGCATTTCCCATAGGGTCCTATGTTAAACTAAGTCCCCTGCTGGCGGTCATCTTGGATGATGGATCGGCTACAAAGTAACAACATTTGGTCAGCACCTCATAAATAACATTCATGCCATATTTGGTTTGATTCCATACTGTGGTTCTCTAAAAGAAGACATTTGTATGTATTTCCCATAGGGTCCTATGTTATACTAAGTCCCCTGCTGGCGCCCATCTTGGATGGTGGATCGGCACCAAAGTAACAACACTTGGTAAGCATCTCATAAAGAACATTCATGCCATATTTGATTTCATTCCATTCAGTGGTTTTCTAAAAGAAGACATTTGTATGCATTTCCCTTAGGTTCCTATGTTAAACTAAGTTCCTCGCTGTAGGCCATTTTGGATGATGGATCGGCTACAAAATAACAACACTTGGTCAGCATCTCCTAATGAACATTCATGCTATGTTTTGTTTCATTCCAATCAGTGGTTCTCTAAAAGAAGTCATTTGTATGCATTTCCCATAGGGTCCTATGTTAAACTAAGTCCCTCACTGGCGGCCATCTTGGATGATGGAACAGCTACAAAGTAACAACACTTGGTCAACACCTTGTAAGGAACATTCATGCTATGTTTTGTTTCATTCCATTCAGATGTTCTCTAAAAGAAGTCATTTGTATGCATTTCCCATAGGGTCCTATGTTAAACTAAGTCCCCCGCTGGCGGCCGTCTTGGATGATGGAACAGCTACAAAGTAACAACAACACTTGGTCAGCACCTCCTAATGAACATTCATGCTATGTTTGGTTTCATTCCATTCAGTGGTTCTCTAAAAGAAGTCATTTGTATGCATTTCCCATAGGGTCCTATGTTAAACTAAGTCCCTCACTGGCGGCCATTTTGGATGATGGAACAGCTACAAAGTAACAACACTTGGTCAACACCTTGTAAGGAACATTCATGCTATGTTTTGTTTCATTCCATTCAGTGGTTCTCTAAAAGAAGTCATTTGTATGCATTTCCCATAGGGTCCTATGTTAAACTAAGTCCCCCGCTGGCGGCCATCTTGGATGATGGATCGGCTACAAAGTAACAACACTTGGTCAGCACCTCCTAATGAACATTCATGCTATGTTTTGTTTCATTCCATTCAGTGGTTCTCTAAGAGAAGTCATTTGTATGCATTTCCCATAGGGTCCTATGTTAAACTAAGTCCCTCACTGGCGGCCATTTTGGATGATGGAACAGCTACAAAGTAACAACACTTGGTCAGCACCTTGTAAGGAACATTCATGCTATGTTTTGTTACATTCCATTCAGTGGTTCTCTAAAAGAAGTCATTTGTATGCATTTCCCATAGGGTCCTATGTTAAACTAAGTCCCCCACTGGCGGCCATCTTGGATGATGGATCGGCTACAAAGTAACAACACTTGGTCAGCACCTCATAAGGAACATTCATGCCATGTTTGGTTTCATTCCATTCAGTGGTTCTCTAGAAGAAGTTCAAAATGTAAAAAGTTAACGCCGACGACGGACGACGCCGGACGACGCCGGACGACGACGGACGACGGACGCCAAGTGATGAGAAAAGCTCACTTGGCCCTTCGGGCCAGGTGAGCTAAAAAGGAAATCCTGGATAATCATAGGTTTGTTCTATGTTCCTCTGGAATTTCAACCAAAGATGAAGAACTGGATCTTCCATCACTGTATTGGATACCTAAACTACATAAGTGTCCTTACAAACAACGGCATATTGCTGGGTCTTCCAAGTGCTCCACGAAACCTCTTTCTAAATTAACAACATCAATTTTATCAGCAATCAAAGCCGGGCGTCAAAGTTATTGTGAAACAAGTTATTCTAGAGGTGGCGTGAATCGGATGTGGATACAAAAAAATTCCAAAGATCTTTTAGAGTACATACAATCTAAGACTCTTTCATCTTGCAATAGTATTAAAACATTTGACTTTTCTACATTTTACACAAGTATTCCCCATTCCAAACTAAAAGACAAATTGTAAGAGTTGGTCCTGCTTTGTTTCATAAAAAAGAATGGCCAACGTAGATACAACTATCTTGTCTTAGGGAGGGATAAATCCTACTTTGTAAAAAATCACTCTGATTCTAACAAAAATTTCTCTGATACTGACACTATCACGATGCTTGATTTCTTGATTGACAACATATTTGTTACGTTTGGGGACATGTTTTTCAACAAACAATCGAAATTCCCATGGGAACCAACTGTGCCCCTCTTCTTGACGACTTGTTCGTTTATTCATATGAGGCTGACTTCATATAGGAACTTCTTAGGAAGAAAGAAAAAAAGTTAGCAGTATCCTTTAAACTTTACTTTCCGCTTCATCGATGATGTTCTCTCACTAAATAATTCAAAATTTGGTGACTTTTTTGAACGCATCTATCCCATTGAACTTGAGATAAAGGATACAACAGAAACAGTTAATTCTGCCTCATATCTTGACTTACATCTAGAAATTGACAATGAGGGTCGGTTGACAACTTTATGACAAAAGAGATGATTTCAGCTACCCAATTGTGAACTTTCCATTTTTATGTAGCAACATTCCAGCAGCGCCTGCATACGGAGTATATATCTCCCAATTGATACGATACTCCAGGGCTTGTATTTCCTATCATGATTTCCTTGATAGAGGGTTGCTGCTCACAAGGAAGCTATTTAACCAAGAGTTCCAAGTGGTGAAGTTGAAATCATCCCTTCGTAAATTTTACGGACGTCATCACGAGTTGGTTGACCGTTACGGAATATCCGTTTCACAGATGATAACGGATATGTTCCTAATGTCGTAACTACAATCCATTTCCCTGTTCCCGCATGTGATCTACCGAATTAGAGTTATTACTGGGTTTGTACTAACATGAGCAACACGAGAGGTGCCACATGTGGAGCAGGATCTGCTTACCCTTCAGGAGCACCTGAGATCACCCTCAGTTTTTTGTGGGGTTCGTGTTGCTCAGTTTTTAGTTTTCTATGTTATGTTTTGTGTACTATTGTTTGTCTGTTGGTCTTTTCTTTTTTAGCCATGGCGTTGTCAGTTTGTTTTCGACTTATTAGTTTGAATGTCCCTTTTGGTATCTTTTGCTTCTCTTTATGTAAGTGTGATCACATTTCAATGTTAGGATATCCAGGTTATTACTAGAAGTAGAGCAATTTGAACTCATTGAAAATCGATAATGAGATTCGGACGACAAATTGAAATCAAGATTTAAAAGAGTTTCTGTATGATTTCCTTCCACATTCACATTTGATCATGCTGATTATCTTGCAAAATATTTTTAGATATCAACCAATAAAACAGATAGAAAAAAATATAGTAGTGTTTCTCTGTGCTGAGTGGTCTTGCGTTTGTTTGTACTGTATTCCTGTCACGTAGTGTTGTCATTTTAGCGGCATTTGTAACATTGCCATATAAGCGGGAGGTTTGGCTAGCCATAAAACCAGGTTCAACCCATCATTTTTTCTTAAAATGTCCTGTACCAAGTCAGGAATATGGCAGTTGTTATAAGACAGTCAGTTTCTATGTATGTTGGCGTTTGCTTTTGTTGTAGTTCAGTGTTTCTGTTGTTCCGTTGTTTTCCTCTTATAGTTGATGTGTTTCCCTTGGTTTTAGTTTTTACCCGGATTTGTTTTTGCTTAATCGAATTATGACTATTGAACAGCGGTATACTACTGTTGCCTTTATTTAGTCCTGGTTACGACAGAGATATATTGTATGGATTCTGAATTGTTTTATTTGATTTTTATCAAAAATTCGATAGCAATACAAATTAACCAAACTTATTCAAAAACTTCTGCAGAATTTGATGAGCTTATATTTTAGTTAATTGATAGCAGTCAGAGACAACAGTTAGGTTAGCAAAGTATTTATAAATATATTAGAAGAAACATGGGGTCTTTCAGAATCGATTACTCTTGACAATGTCTACTGAAAAGATGATGCATCGAAATGTTCAATTCATTCGACGTGACATCGACAAGTAAACATTTAATATTTATAAAACGTACCGAACGAAAATGTATGTGTTAAGGAATATTTGTGTGACATATCAAACAGAAACTTTTGAAATTAAAGGATTGCAGTTGTAGGTTTTGCTCATTACCTTTATGACCTATGAAAAAGCTTACTCACAAATGATTTCAAAATGATATATAGATAACCATATTATTCAACACTTAAAATGGTGTAACATTGAACTGGCCGTCGTATCTGTTGTCAGTGAACTTAATGAATTTGATCAGTTTCTTAGTTTAGTTTTAGCAAGTTCATCTCCTAAAACAGTTTTCACCATTGAATGTCTCTATTGTACAAGGCTATCCTGTTTTGAAGTATAAATAAAATATTCGACATATTTAAAGTGGAAGTAAATTACATGGTTATTTTTTTTAATTCGAATATTGTGGTGTATTTTTCTAGTGAAAAGATAGTTTGAATGTTTCTTTTATTTTAGATTTTACATAATCAATTACTTAGAAAAGGGTAATGAAACTATTTTCAGATGATCACAAAATTTAACTAACTATATCCAATGACAAGTAATTAATGTATTCCAGATAGGTAACTTTGTGCTTAATCTTACCGAGCAGCCATTTGAAGTCCAGGTAGTTGAATTTGGATCATAAACCATACAACTGGTCGTCACAATGGCCAAGCTGACGTTTGATGTTGATATATCAGTATGATTGATTCCGGACAATGATACAGTTTCATTCCGGGTAGCACTTCGTCGATGCCTTGTATTCGAATCGGAATCATTTAATGTTAAGCCAGCTAAAACATTTTTTTAAATCTCTAGTATAATTGTAAGGACTGCATGAACATACAAAAAGTAAAATAAAAAAAATAACGAACTCCAAGGAAAATTCAAAATTTGGAATTATTTATCGTATTATACTTGAACACAGAAAAACAGAAAGAAACAACCAAAGTAAATAAACAATGTTTGTATTTTCCGGTTGTTGTCCAATTAACTTATATTTCGTGCATGCATATGAGCCATACATATCTTCTTATTTCTATATATATAGTACCTTTGTACCGTTTTACCGTCTGCCTTTTTTTTACTTTTGTTGTTAACCTTCTGTTAGCCTAGATATGTTTGTCTTATGGATGGTTTTTCTGTTGTGGGTCCGCTTGCCGTCGTTAACGTCTATATACACAATTTCTTGGTATAGCCATATACAATACTTTCAACACAAATACCGTTACATGATTGTTGATTAGTGAGATGCTGCGTGCAGCTATTTTGCTTATATAGAAACTATTTGAGAAAAGGGCTTGATAAACTGCTCTCTGCTAACAGAATATACAAAATATAAGTTAAAAATTTGCAAAATAGCGGTTTATTTCATGTTTTTGTTCAAAAAAGGCGGAAAACACCCGATTTACTTTAAATCCAACTATCTAGAAGTTATAATATAAATTCAAGTTCAAGGCTTTAAATAGAATGTTTACTATGGAAATAGAAACCAGACATTTGAAAGATTAATTAAATATACATACAAATTTAAAAATTTACAACTAAAAAGTCACTCAAATGGCAGTCGTAGCAGGACTTATGTGCAATAAGACTTAATTCCGTGAAACAAAATTACCTTGTATTGGTTTCAACGCTATATAGACATCCCCTTCTTTTAAGTGATGTTCTCGTATAAACACTTTATAACCGTAAGTTTCCATGTCAGTTGCTTTGACAGTTCTTTTGAAGTCAAAATCTGTCGATGACGGCTGCGATCCAGATTTAGCAAATAAGTAGTACAAATCACGTTGGTTTATTGCCTGCATTAGTTCATCATCAAGTTTGATATACCAAATTAAAACATCTGAGTCACTCCGCTTTTTTGATTTAAAGAACATCATCTGGTCTGGATCTTTTGGTTCGTAGTATGGTACATGCTCAGTGAAATAGGTAACTCCATGGTTTTTTATTTTCATCTTTAGTGGTACGTCAATCTTATTATTCAGTTCATCTTTGACAGCAATATTAATTACTTGTCCGGTAATTTTGCTAGCGTTCTTTGCATGAAGAATTGGTGACGTATCCATGACTGTTACCTTAGAAGAAATAAATGTCGTACATTGAAGTTTGTTTTCAGAAATTTCTCGTGTCGAAAGATATGATATAAACATTTGCAGTAGCGAAGCAGTGATGCCATGTGACAATTGCGTCTACAAAGGACTCGTCGTTGGCGCACGAATAAATTGGAAGGCTCAAACAGATAAATTCAAAACCCAAACTTCCAAATAGAAGTATCAATCTGGAGTCTCATGATATTTGACAATACAACACTATGTTTGAGTAGCAGACAATGTTAAGCCATCAATAGATTACAAAATGCGTAATGTATACAACTCATATAATATTTGTTTTAACTGTAAAATGATATCAAAAGGTTGACCTACTTTTTTTTTTATCTTAAATAAAAAAAAATACAAGATATCAAGAGGAATATTTATTTCCATTAGCATGGTCAAACAATAAAGTTTGAAAAATAAATCCTTCAAATTATCAGAAAAGAATAATACAATTCCAGCTACACAGGTATCCTCTGAGAAAAGTAAACACAAGAACATAATAACCATAAAACGTTTAGGTGTAGATCCGTTATTTTTTCCGATTTGTAAGTAGACATAAAATATTATGCATCAATTTATATTTATGTTTATTTATATTATGTATTATGTACAAACACATGTATAATACTAACATTTACAGGAGCCTGTTGTTCAGTGGTTGTCGTTTGTTGGTGTGTTTCTCGTTCCTTTTTTTTATATAGATTAGACCGTTGGTTTTTCTGTTTGAATTGTTTTACACTGGTCATTTTGGGGGCCTTTATAGCTTGCTGTTCGGTGTGAGCCAAGGCTCCGTGTCGAAGGCCGTGTTTTGACCTATAATTGTTAACTTTTTATACATTGTGACTTGGATGGAGAGTTGTCTCATTGGCACTCATACCACATCTTCTTATTCATATATATATGATAAATACACAGGGAAACTTAGCCCAATGCTGTTAGCTAAGTAAATTGTTAAACATATAGTGTAATAAAGATTATTAATTTGTGTTAAAAAAAAAAAAAAAAAAAAAAAAGATATCAAGAGGGGACTAAAAAGGATAGGTGAAAACGAACTGACAAGCAATGCACGTACATAACATACAATACTCAAGTTTGAGTAAAACAAGCCTTTAAAAAAGCGAACGTGAAATACGCTTGCATTTCGTTTTGCTCTATCTGTTTATTTCCGTGTAGTGACTTTATAGTTTTTTCTCATACAATAACGGATCGGCATTTTTTTCTTTTCATATGCAATCATGATAAAAATAACAATGATTAGTCACCTGAAATAAAACGAACATATTTTTTGTCCAGTACAAGTTAAATGATTGACAAGGTGATAATCAATATTTCAAAAATAAAATCCCTTAAATTACAAACAGTAAACACTGTTAAATAATTATGCATAAACTCAAGAGTCCAAAAAGTAACCAGTTCTTATTCTTTCAAATACAAATGTGGTGATGCACTTGTCGCTCCTCCAGAAATCCGTTGATAATTTATAACAGAGGAAATAAGGACAAATTTATCATAGTAGTTGTCATCTGTATTACAAATACTTCATAACCAATAATAAAGTAATAAAATTGTCCATAGATGTTCGAAAAGATCAGTACTACGTGAAGTTATCTTTAGACTATTGTTTATCTTTTAATTTCTTCCTTTTGCAATGGTGTTGTTTACTTTTCTTTCACAACCAAAAGCTTTCGATTGCCCATGTAATTTTTCTAAAACAAATAACCACAAAGTACACTGTTTCAGTAGTTTCCTAATAAGCAGCAATTAAGAAAGTAATTATTTGCTCAAATCACTTCGATTATGTTATTGAAAATGCTATACATCGTATTTTTTAACCGACCTTGTAATGCAAAAGCATGTTTGTAACAAAATGACATACCTGAAGATTTATGTTTGTACCATCACTAACATTGGCCAACGACTCATTGTCAAACTCTAAGGAAATCCCTTTCCTGTAGACTTCTGATTTATTATTCAGAAATACTTCTTTACTGTCTTTATCAAGACTCAGAACAACCCCTGATCTATTTATTAGTTGTTCCCCTCCCCCAGAACATGTTGTAGTTGATGTCATGTCTAATACTTCGTCCAAAGATTCAATCAGGTCCTCTGCACTATCCTTTGTCTGAAAAGAAAACAGATCATTCTGAGCAAAAATTGCTTTTTCGTCTTGAAAATCTGTGCTCACATGTAAATGTATATTGTATTTTGCCAATCAAGTGCAACGAGACCTTGTTTAGATAGGGATCTACCTTTCTCTCATAAGTTGACCCCTTTATACAATGCACAGCCAGGCTAGACTGTCTACTGCAATTACAGATAAGTTAATGTCTTATTGGCCTCGCGCATCACTGAAGAGACATGAATTGTCGAAATGCACATCTGGTGCAGTAACTTTGGTACCGTTGATGTTATCATAATTGATAGCTTATTCTTTAGTACGTTGATAGATTGATAACATCATTGCCAACAGCGCCAGAAAAATATTTATCGGTAGCCTATTTGCCTACAGCTCATGGAAACTTAAGGAAACAAAAGTCCCAAGTTCAGTCAAGTGATATAATATGTCTACACTTTCGATAGTTAAAATTAAGATTTTCACAAGAACGCGATGTACTTTGTTTTCCAGTGGATATCGTGTTGGTTCATTTTGAGTTTTCCCAAATTCAGTTTATGAATTACATTGATATATTTATTAATTGTTCATAGTGTTGTTTGTATTTTTTGCAATTTTTTCCCTAGATATTTTTATCTCTTAACTTTGGTTTTCATCATGTTCATGTCTCTTATTTTGTTATGAAAACATATTACACCATTACAGCCTTAGAATTAATAGTTCTAATCGGATTTGATATTTTAAGCTAAAATATGATAACATGATCGCAAACTATTTTCTTTTTTGAAAAGCCATTTATGCTGCTTACAGCTTCTGCCATTTCCTTTTGTTTTTTCTTAATTTTTCTCTTATTTTTATAACACTTTTGAACCAATTCATCAAATGTTGTCTGCTCGTCTTGTTTTTCTGGATGCTGGCTGTAGTATTCTCTGAAATCGTCTTCAACATCCTCTACTTTTAATTCTTTCTCCAAATTTTCTGAACCTGCTGTTTTCCAATAGCTTAAAGTCTCTGATATACCATTCACCATCTCTAAAACAAACAAACAAGTATCAGTGTGGATAAACTCATCATAGATACCAGGATTGAAATTTTGTATTTGCGCCAGACGCGCTTTTCGTCTACAAAAGACTCATCAGTGACGCTCGAATCAAAAAAAGTTAAAAAGGCCAAATAAAGTACGAAGTTGAAGAGCATTGAGGACCAAAAATTCCTCAGTGTGCTACTGCTCATTTGTGATACGCCCGCTTGTATCAGTGTTGGCTACTGCTCAATTGTTATACGCCTACTTGTATCAGTGTGGGCTACTGCTCATTTGTGATTACCCCGCTTTAAGAACTCGGTAAACAGGAAATTGAAGACCAATATCAAAAATGAAGCAGATGGTATAGCATGTTCTCATGAAACTGTATAACAAAATTCAGGAAATTACTATTTGTAAATCCCAAGATTAATGCCATGAAAGTTTAGACATCATCATGGCCATTATGGTTTGAAATATATAAGTTTTCAATAAACTGGAAGTTGATGATCGATGAATCTGAAAAGATATCACACAGTAAAGGTTGCACGTCTGTAAATAAAGACAGTGCAATTTCCAATAGGAACTCCTTTTACGGTTCAAACTGTGCCACTTTTACTATAAAGTTTCGTAAAAATTATATCCTAGAATTGAAAGTGTATATGAACTACTATTTTTTTTTTTCAAAGGTCAAAACATAGGGCTGTGTTTATTTTATATGTGTGTTATTTGTATGCTTCAAACTTCTAAGAGTTAAAACTTATACTAAAATTCTGTAATACCCCTCCCATCAATTTGGGTCTTCCTCAGAATCAATGTGACCGCTATCCATGTGTATTCATACTGGTAACATTCTCAAGTTGTGTCTCTACGAGATGAAGCATAAAGATCATATCTGTGAACCAGTAGGTAAACAAAACAATATCTATGAATTTAAAATTTCTCCCAAAAAGAGGCGTGGTTTGTGAAACAGCTGTATGTACAAAGTGCAACATATAGCATGTTCGCTCAAAGGCAGATAATAAATCTAAGGAAAACTTTATTTTCGATTCCGTAGAAAAATGCGACGAGGCCATTATGTTTTAAATATTTAAGGTTCATCAAAACCTTTTAGCAAATATGGCCGTATTTACACCAAAATAGAGAAGATTTTGTGGTGTAAACACGGCAATAATTTTCAATTCCTTTTGATGAACATTAAGTCTTTAGTAAACCGGAAGTTGACGACCACTGAATCTGAAACCGCAACACACGGTTAAAAAATGTTCAAATGAAGTCTAAAAACATATTTAAAGAAGGTCGTATTTATAGATTTCTTTAAAAAATGCGACGAAAATTGCATAGGTGGCTGGTATATGTGTTTGATTATACAAGTCTTCTGTAAACAGAAAGTTCAGAATTGATAAACCAGATCAAACGGTATAGCATATTGAAATGAAACCTGACAAAATTTTTTAGGAAGTTCGGATTAACAATTCCGACAGAAATTTCATACATTGCTATTATGTGTCAGAATAAATAAGATTTCGGTAAATTTGAAGTTCAGAATCAATTAATCTGAAACCACATCACACGGTACGGCATGGTCACATACAACCTGAGAACAAATTTCAGGAAGCTTTGATCTGTAGTTCCTGTAATTCCAAGAGACGGACGAACAAACGGACGGACGGACATGCAGACGGACATATGGATGGAGAGACAAATTTTATATTTGACATCCATAATTCAGGAACATAAAAACAAAATAATTGTTATATTTTGGGGACCTTTTTCGTGTCTGGAACATACGAACGAATAGACAGGGGTAAAACAGTATAGCCTCTCCTTCGGAGTGGAAATTTAATTAATGTTTTGATGTTCCAAAAATAAAAAGCCTTTGATACATAATGGTATGTTCAGAACATAAAAATTCCAAAAATGTCAATTATTTTGTTTTTATGTTCCTGATAAAAGAATGTCAAAAATAAAATTTCTTATAATTATCAAAGAAAATAGAGAAAAAAAAAACACGCGTTAAAAAAAAATTGAACTTATTTCTACTATTCAGTGTCACGATCAACACCTTTCACCCCCTTCCTTTGCTATTTTTTTTTTTATTATTACTATATATATATAAAAATATTAATTTTCGCGAACCATTTAGGTCACGGAAATTCCATTTTTTGCCATCAGTAAGGAGAGTTGTACAAATAATGTGAATACACAGAACCCCGATCCAATTCATCTTTTGCTAAAAATATTTATCATTTTCTGTTTTGTATCTCCTAACATCATTCCATTTTTCTCTAATTTTGATTAAAATATGCCAAAACCTGTAGTAAAAATAGATGTATGCCCCAAATAAACATTCCACGATTGGTTGAACTACTATGGCGTCGATGTACAAAGCAACACAAGCCTCGATGTAAAGCAACGCAAGCCTCGATGTAAAGCACACGCTTCCCAAGAGTAAAGAGAGTTGTACAAATAATGTGAATACACAGACACCAGACCCAATTTTTCTTTTGCTAAAAGTGTGAATCATTTTCTGTTTTGTATCTACCAACAACATTCCATTTTTCTATAATCCCGATTTAAACATGTCAAAACCTGCAGTAAAAATAGATGTATGCCCCAAGTAAACATTCTTCGATTGGTTGAAAAGCTGTGGCCTCGATGTAAAGCAACGCAAGCACACGCAAAAAATTCCGTTGACATGTTGAACTTCGACCCCGGGATTCAGCCGATTTACAAAGAGATTTTCTTGCGCTCAAATGTAATTCTAAGTGAAGTATACTGGTAAAGTAAAATTATATTCTTTTACAGAAATATTTACATTTTATCATTAATGTATTATCATGCTTCTGCATATTTACGCTGAGCTTTAGTTAAATATAATTCTAACAAATTTTGTTACGGCAAGCATAAAGAGTAAGGGAGCTACCATTTGATTTTTATGGGGGGGGCTAGGATGAAAAATTTTGTCCTGCCTTTTTATTTTTCCCTCTATTCGGTCCTGCCTTTTTATTTTTCACTCTATTCGGTCCTGCTTTTTTTTTAAGTTTATCCTGACTTTAAATTGTCATCCTGCCTTTTTTTTTTGCAAATAATGTCATCCTGCCTTTTTTTTACTCAAAACTCCTGTCCTGCCTATTTTTTTCAAATCTCATCCAAGCCCCCCCCCCCCCCCCCCATAAAAATCAAATGGTAGCTCCCTAAGAATATTTCGCGCCAAAACAAGAAAATAACCTGTATCACCAAATAAGTTTATCAGTATCTTTCTGAAATTTTCCAATAGAAAATAGGCGTTTAGTATAGAGAAATGTTGGTAAGTATTACTTATTAATGTTAATGTTCTCCAAAGGTGGTTCTCTAGACCTTCTTGGCGGTCAATTTATTCCCATTTATCAATTATCCCCGATGACAGAATGGCAACCCAGTCGATTTGTGTCACGAGTGAAAATCATATCTATTTGATGGAATAATTTCTTTATTAACTGTACATGCAGCATTTTTGTATTTTTTGTTAACTGTGCACATACCCTTTGCATTTCTGCAAGACAAATGGGTTGTGTATATATGTGTGTAATAATAATGGCGGACGATAAAAGTTTGTTACGTCAGTGAGTGATCGCGTGACATTATTATTTGTAAACAAACGGACTCGTGTAACACGTGTCGGAATTATCCATACAAGTTGCAATCAATCTTATATTTCACTTTTTGATGATATTTCTGTGTCTGTTAGTAGGTGTTGCAGATCAGAAGTCATAATATCATTGTACCAACGATACTAATGTTGCTGTTCAGTAGTTAGTTGTGAATTTTTTTTATAGAATTAGAAGGTAAGTAAAATAATTCTATGAAAAATGACAACTCTACCTGTATTTTTTCCTCAATTTTTAAAACACGCATAATATTGAAGAGCATTTACTTCCCTTGAACACTCACCCATCACCCCCCTCCCCCCTTTCCCTAAAACTCATAGTACTGTAACGTGTAACCAGGCGTTTATATCCCAAACGTCCGTTCCAGTAATTTCTTGGATCCAAGTTGTCCACAAACAATACGGCAATACTATTAACTATCTATATTATGCACAATGAACTAAAATATACACACTGACTCTTTGCCGATATAAAGTAACAACGGACAATTATATATATACAAATATAACACAATCTTACAGCTTGTCCTCCAGATGGGACGGTCTGTCACTACAAGACAGTGTGGCTGGTACAGTCTGTCAATACCAGACAGTGCTGCTGGTACAGCTGTCCTCCGAGTGAGACAGTCTGTCACTAGCAGACAGTGCGGGTTATTGCAGTCCGTCCTCCGTATGGGACAGTCTGCTCTGCCAACTTCCTATGTTAGACCAACTTGTACCCCAGTACAAGTTGTCCCAAGTACAAGTTGTCCTCGACAATATCACTTACAGCTATGTAACGTGCCTTACTCTTGTACACTGGTCTTCTTAATGAGAATATCGACAGAACCCGAATAGCATTCCTCACCCGCTTATATACCCCAGGGCGAATACAATATTTACTGGATAGGGGTGTTCTCTAAATGTTCCCGATACCGAACACAAGAATCCCTCTCAAACACCCCCATACCCTTGGACCCAACCACTGACTTTCCCGCCAAACGTCTAAATCGACATAACGCTTCTTTCTGCGTTAAACATGTATTGATACAACAAGGTTCTTCTTGTTTGTAACCATAACGACCAATAAACATTACATAACCCACGCCTCAATCTACATGCGTCCCGCATGATATAACATTACAATTACAAAACAAAATTCATCCATAAATATATGTACACAATCTTGACTTTACTCAATTACACAATCAGCCACCCAGGCTGGTTTATTACTCTTATGACGACCATTTTCCTCCTCTAATCTCATTGAGGCACGATTCTTTTTCATTGGGCGTTTTTTTTTCCTGTTGCACTTAGTGCAACTAGTGACATATGCTCTCACTTCAGATTACAAACCAGGCCAATAGAAAGACTGGCGTATTTTATCAAGAGTCTTATGCGTACCTAAGTGACCAGCATACTCTGTGTCATGGCAGTATTCTAATACTTGCTTGCGCTCCGACATTGGAATTACCGCTTGTAACTTCACAATGTTCCGTTCCCGATCGTCGTGGCGTCTAACTACTACATCACCGGGGACCTCTAAACAACCAAACTGACTCCATAATGACCTAAGAAAATATCCCTTACTGGATACCTCATTGTATTGTGGCCTTTGACCCTCTGTCAGCCACCGCTTAACACGTTTAAGGTCCGAGTCATTCGATTGTAACTCATTTAAAGTCAAGTCTTTACCTTTGTCTGGCATCTTACTTGTAACTATATTGACCTGACTTTGTTCTCTCTTAGAACAATCACGGTCCGTTTTTGACTGTCTGTCTGATGTTAACCGACATGGTTTTCTGTGAACATTTCTATTCTGGGTACCTTGAAAAAGGGGGACCTTAAAGTTATCGAAGTGTAATAATTTAGCAGACACGTCAATCAGACACTTTTTTTTCTTCATAAAGTCTAAACCTAGAATTCCATCGACTTGTAGGTCAGTTACAACGGCCTCTGAAGTAAACTTCTCTTTACCAAAATCAAGTGTAAAACTACCCGTACCTCTAAGGCTTAAATATTTATCACAAACGGACTTAATCTGTGACCTAGTTTCACTCAAATGCGGCCTACACAAGTCAGGTATTAAATCATACACTCTTGAAGAAACTATAGTTAGTGTAGCTCCAGTATCAACCACAAACTTGACTGGTATATCGTGAATGAGTAACTCGACAAACATTCCTGCATCTTCTGATGCTGAAATGACAGCGCCTTTATCTTTATTTGCAGCCTTATCTCCAGACTTCAGTGTCTTGACCGATCCGTCCGTATCAGGTCCTTTCGTATGTCCTTCCAGAGTACTTTGTTTCTTAATATTGTTGGGACAATTTCTTGCAAAGTGTCCTATTTTACCACAACTTAAACAAGGACCACCCCTTTTTCTGTTGTTTTGAGTATTATTGGTCTCCCCACGTGGTTGGAACTTTCTTTGGGAGTTTAAATCTTTAAGCGTCATCATGTCTTTCGTTAAAGACTGTAAATTATTCTCAATCGTCTGCATCCATGTCGCCATATTCTCCATTGATACAACGGTATCCGGACTGTTAGATGCTTCTGTCCGTTCGTCACTCGTAGTCTGTCGTAAGTGAACAAGACTTTTCATTGTTCTGCTCTCAGCTTTGTTATAAGCTTCAAGCTCAACAGCCAGCCGTATAGCATCATTGGGACCTTTAGGACGAGACTGTTTAATTCTCAGTCTCATTTTAGAGTCTACTAATGCGTCTAAAAATTGTTCCTTGGCGAGCGTGTCTCCTAATTCTAATGGGGCAGTCGGGTATGCCAGATTAGACAGTCGTCTAACTGACTGATCTAACTCCGGTAGAGTTTCACTTGCTTTCTGTCGTCGTTCTTTGAACTGAACACGATAAAGTTCCGTTTGACTTGATGGAGCAAAGCGTTCCTCCAGTGCATATACTAGGTCTGAAAATATTTGTCTCTTTTCCTTTGGTAAATCACCCAGGACTGCTTGGGCCTGTCCAATCAGTGACACGGCCAAGTACAAACCTTTTTGATGTTCAGACCACATATTAACAAGGGCACTCATCTCAAAGTGTGATAAATAATCCATCCAAGGAGTAATGCCATCATATTTTGAAGGTTTGATTTTAACATCATTTGAACCAGAGCTTACAGTATGAGCAGTGCTTTGATTTTTTGTTGATTCCTGCTTAGGATTAATATTTTGATTTTTGTCTTGCCCAATGGATTTTCTATTATTCAATGAGGATTTGTTATGATATCCCTATCTGGCAAAGGCAGTGTATCACCAACGGCCAGTCCAACAGGTGTTGATAGAGACGGCCCTGTCGTCACTACGCCTGAATCATGTTCTCTGTTTTCAACAACCTTTGGACGTACACCCTGATCTCTAGGTGTAGAAGATATAAAACCTTGTCCATGTTGTATTGTGCTTTCACCAAGCGACTGTATTTGCCTACTAATTTCAGCACTCTGATCGTCAATATTTGACATATTTATTGCAGTATAGAGTAATCTAAACAAAACAATTATGGTGTTGTAATATTTTATTATATAAAACACTCGTGTTACAACTCAGCCGTGAACTATAACTATGCCTCACGGTTGATTTACTTTAATCTTTTAAATAAACAGTCATGTCAACTGACAATCGATAATGAAAATCAATCAATCAAATACTATGTGATAGACAACTTGAATCCCACCGCTGCCACCAAATATGTAACGTGTAACCAGGCGTTTATATCCCAAACGTCCGTTCCAGTAATTTCTTGGATCCAAGTTGTCCACAAACAATACGGCAATACTATTAACTATCTATATTATGCACAATGAACTAAAATATACACACTGACTCTTTGCCGATATAAAGTAACAACGGACAATTATATATATACAAATATAACACAATCTTACAGCTTGTCCTCCAGATGGGACGGTCTATCACTACAAGACAGTGTGGCTGGTACAGTCTGTCAATACCAGACAGTGCTGCTGGTACAGCTGTCCTCCGAGTGAGACAGTCTGTCACTAGCAGACAGTGCGGGTTATTGCAGTCCGTCCTCCGTATGGGACAGTCTGCTCTGCCAACTTCCTATGTTAGACCAACTTGTACCCCAGTACAAGTTGTCCCAAGTACAAGTTGTCCTCGACAATATCACTTACAGCTATGTAACGTGCCTTACTCTTGTACACTGGTCTTCTTAATGAGAATATCGACAGAACCCGAATAGCATTCCTCACCCGCTTATATACCCCAGGGCGAATACAATATTTACTGGATAGGGGTGTTCTCTAAATGTTCCCGATACCGAACACAAGAATCCCTCTCAAACACCCCCATACCCTTGGACCCAACCACTGACTTTCCCGCCAAACGTCTAAATCGACATAACGCTTCTTTCTGCGTTAAACATGTATTGATACAACAAGGTTCTTCTTGTTTGTAACCATAACGACCAATAAACATTACAGTACGAGATAACTCTGACATCCAAAGGCTGTTTTGCGATAGAACTTTTTTTTCAAATGGATGTCAAGTTACAAGAGGCTACACGGCCTTGAGACTGAAGTATGCTAATTTCTGCATTTAACGTTTAGTAGCCATCCTCGATAACAATCGGAACACACTCGGCCATTCAGCTTATTTGCATCGTAAATGAACGAGGCGTTCGATTATGTATTCATATTGTCCCAGGGTCATATGCATAAATCAGCTCCCATAATGCATTGTAAATTACTTTTTCTCGTTAGTCACGTGACAATCTTTCACAGTGAAAGTTAAAATGCCAGAATCTATGGGTCACTTTGAAAACTGTACAAATACAAAAATGTATGATAAAATAAAGGGTGGCAGGTAGATGAAACTTGCATAAATGAAGAGATAAATGAAAAATGAACAAATTGAGGCCCTGCCTTTTTTTTAAGTTGTATTCTCTGTCCTGCATTTTTATTTTTCACTCTATTCGTTTCTGCATTTTTTTTATTAGTTTATCCTGACTTTTTTATGAGAAGGGGGCATTAAGTTTTACCCTTGTCGGTCTGTACTTTCGTCCGTATGAAACTTAAAACACAATGCATATAACCACAAAATACAGATCAAGTTTAAATTTTGGTGGCGTCACTTTACCGTTCTAGAGTTATGCACCTTTACAAATTTTTCGTTTCCGTTCTCCAACTTAAGTTTGCCTCAACCAAATGTTATGAAATTATACACAATGCTTATTACCATAATATACAGATCGAGTTTGAATTTTGGTGTGGTCACCATTACTGTTCTAGAGTTATTCCCTTTACAAATATTTTTTTCTAAATATTAAGTAATTTTCAAAATTGGGAGTTATCTTCCTTTGTACATGATTATAGTTGAATCAACTACAATCAATGCTTTATACAAAGCAATGTTTAATTTGCCTTCCACTGATAAATTAAAGCAATTTTTACCTTTCATTCCTTAAAATATTTCAAAGTCTTCTTTGAAAATTGGAGTTATCTTTCTTTGTGCATATTGGTAGTTGAATCAACTACAACCAATGCTTTATACAATGCAATATTCAATTAACTTCCTACTGATAAATTAAAGCAATTTGTATCCTTCAGTGTTTACAAGCTGTGTGATTACCGCTCTAGGGTATGCCCCTTTACAAATAAAAAAACTGCTGAAATTTTCGTTTCCATTCTCTAACTTTAGTTTGCCTCAACCAAATGTTATGAAACTTATGCACAATGCTTATTACTACATAATACAGATTAAGTATGAAAATTTGGTGGTGACATTTTTACCATTCTTGAGTTATGTCCCTTTATAAACATAAAAGTTGCTGAATTTTTCGTTTCTGTTCTCTAACTTTAGTTTGTCTCAACCAAATTTTATAAAACTTATACACAACAGTTCTAGAGTTGTGCATGTTTACAATAGAAAAAATTGCTGAATTTTTTTCTGTTTTCTACTTAAGTTAGCCTGAACCAAATGTTATGAAACTTACACACAATGCTTATTACCACAAAACTCAGATCAAGTTCAAATTTGGGTAGCATCACTTTTACCGTTCTTCAGTTATGTCCCTTTATAACTATATGAAATGCAAGCGGGGGCATCATCTGTGGACACTATCCACATTTATTTACAGAAATTGTCATCCTGCCTTTTTATTTACTGAAAACTCCTGTCCTGTCTTTTTTTGCAAATTTCATCCTAGCCCTCCCCCCCCCCCCCCCCCCCCCCAAAAAAAATCAAATGGTAGCTCCCTTATACATATATACAGGTAATCAGTGTTAGTATTAGTAAGTATAAATTAGTTATTTTAATCCTATTGTCCGTCAATCCTGGTCATATCTAAAAGAATTTAAATCAGTTTGTAGGAGTTATGAGCATCTGTATTGGAATATGCCTGATCTGGTATATTATCGTTACTTAAAACCATAATATATCTTCATAGAAACAATTTCCACATTTAAAAAAAATCTTTTACTAATGATACTGGAAAGATCCTGAACAAATTTTCAGTTTTATGTGGACAAACCCAAGTAAGAAATGACCACCTCAAAGGAACATAAATAAAACCATACAAATACTACATGCATGCAGGTTCTCGGACACCATCTTGCATACTAAAATCACACCATGCAGAAATGCACCTAATGTGGTCCTCTTATTTTGAGTTTTTGCTGCTATCCAAAATAAAGTTTTGGAACTTATTTTATTGGAATCATTTGGCAATCCTTCCAATCTTCCACTTCTTTACGTAAATCTCTCCAGCGTTGGAGCACACTCAACTAGCTGTGTTCCATTATTGGATCATTTTTAAAAATGTTAATGTATTCATATGCATATAAAAGTTATTTCAAAGTTAAAATGTTGAAAGGAAATCCTCCAATGAAACGTTGCACATGCACAATTTTTTTTTACAGGAATGTGAATATTATATACACGAAGCACTAATAGTACATTGGCCAGTATGTAGATTTGATATTAAATGTCTAGCTAAATAAAATCTATGAACGGTCTGCACTATTTAAAGTAGTGAGACTCTCCTCCATGACAGTCGAACATTAAAACTCAATATTAAATAAGACACTATTTAATAAGTCTATTTTCAGTGTTTGATATAGGTTGACTGTCACTGTGCACAACAGTTCAACATAGAACCCTATGTGGAAAAACCAGAGAACTCGTTTTTGTCAGAAAACACTGTCAAACATCCAAACATACTTAACTTACTATCCACACCGATCTGTGTCCACACTTGTATATATATAAATAAATTTAAAATGAACTTTCTTTATGTATTCATTGACTGTATTTTGTTACGTACATATTCGTTTGCTATTCAGCATGTAACCATAGCTTGTAATTTTATTTTTGAATTTAGGGAGACGGATTTATATAAGAGCACTGCTCTTGTTTCCTAATCCCAATTATTGAATCACTTGTATATTTCGTATTTATGTCTCCTTGTAGCTTTATATATAACGATTTCTTTAATAAAATATGTTTACACTAAGTGTCACGATAAATAACAATATATAACAATTCAAATGTACAAAATGAAAAATATGTAGGATCTTACTGGATATATGTACTAAGGAGGTTTATTCAAGTACTAGTAATCAAAAATTAGAATTAAAAACTGTAGAACTCGTTGAGTGCTTGTTGTTTAAGTTTAACCCTAACGGACTTATGTTTGCAAGAAAAAACACATATTCTTTTATCAAATTTCCTATAGAACAGAATGCTTGGTATATCTCTTCAACTGTCAACTGACTTAAGTAGACACCGAAGACTGTGACAGGTGTTATAGATTAGGAAAAATGGGTGAATGACATGAGACATGTTGATGTCATTGTTTTTGTAACACAGATCGAAGGGTTGGATTGTCGGACAGTATGATTTTAAAGAGAATAAAAAAATACTGTAAAAGAACTGTAGACTTATATATGATATTTTACACTTTACAGAAGAAAATGATATCCCTGGTATATTATTACTTATTGATTTTGAGAAGGCCTTTGACTCTATATCATGGGCATTTCTCTTTGAAACACTAAAGTATTTTAATTTTGGATATTCCATTATGAACTGGATAAAACATTTTACAATGATATTACATCAACTGTCACTCAGAACTGTTGTCTGTTAGACTTTTTCCGTGTGGAGAGAGGCTGTAGACAGGGGGGTACTTTGTCTCCTTACCTTTTCTTGCTATTTGCAGAAATATTAGGCATTTTAGTAAGAAATAGTGATGAGATGAAGGGTATTACGATAGACGATTCAGAGTATATCTTGTCTCAATATGCAGACTACACATCACTTATTTTAGATGGGCCCCCTCCTCACTGGATGCATCTCTCCGTATATTACAGTTCTATCCTGAGATATCAAGACTGAAAATTAATTTAGACAAAACAAACGTTATATTCATAGGTAGTAAAAGACATAGTCACGACAAAATATGTGTAAAGTGGGGACTGAAATGGGGTTCCAGTACCTTCAAATTATTGGGTATCACTTTCTGTGTCGATTTAGATAGAATATTAAACTTAAATATTACAAAAAATGGTCAAAACAGTCACTTACCCCGTTTGGTAAAATAACAATTATAAAGTCGCTAATTACAGTCAAACCTGCTTGAGAGACCACCTGTTTTAAGCAAAAACCTGAATTATAAGACCATTAATTTTAGATCCCTCTGTAGTACATTTCATATAGATTGAACCTGTATTAAAAGACCACCTGTCTTAAAGAGACCACTTTTTTTGCTCTCCCTCAAGTGGTCTCTTAAAACAGGTTTGACTGTATATCAAAATTTATTTATCTGTTCCTGTCCATCCCAGGTCCAGATGATAATATGATACGTCAACTTAATAGTAAAATTTATTCATTCATTTGGGATGATAAACCTGACAAGATAAAGCGGGATCTTCTATGTCAAGAATACTACAGAGGGGCCCTAAAAATTATTAATTTGGGAAATTTTATTTAAAGGTTAAAAATTACTTGGGTTAGAAGATTATTTAAGTCAAAATCTAAATGGATACAATTATTTACCTCCACACAAAATATAAATTTTACAGACACATCATGGGGTATGGACTGTAAGTGACCTGTTAGATGAACATGGAAATATATTGACATATGAAAATTTTGAAATAATATATAATTTCAAACCCATGTTTCTTCAGTTTTATGGGCTTATACAAGCAGTAAAAAAGTGGTTACAAGCCATTGGAATCAACACTGAAAGAGAGAAAAAACAATAGGCTGTTATGCCTTTTAATATTAATATTTTCTTCAAGTCAGAAAAGGATTCAAAGGACATGTATACTATTGTAAACCAAGGTACTATACCTATAGATTTTGCAGCAGAAAAAAATGGGAAGGTATTCTAAATAGAGTTGTAGAAAATTGGAAAAAATACACTTTTGTGTTACCAAGGTTTAAAAAAACACTAGGTTATGTTGGTTTCAATATAGAATTATTCATTATATTTTGGGTACAAACGCTCTACTCTTTAAAATGAACCTTGCAAATTGTAATTTGTGTACATTTTTCAAGAAACAGCCAGAACCTATAGAACATTTATTTTGGAGTTGTCATATTGTAGCCGACATTTGGCACAATCTGAATTCTTTGATCTTCGATATAGTTCATATCGAAATTCCACTAATTATGGATATTGTCATTTTTGGCCTCTATGAAAATTATAAATTGAATTTTATCAAAAATAAAGTTATTTTACTGACAAAGTACTTCATTTACAGATCTAAGATGCAAGATATAAAACCTCATATAAAAGAACTTCAAAATTACATAAAAGAAAACTTGATTTTAGAAAAATATATATTCTCAAAATATTTGAGTGTGGAAGAACACAACTTGTACTGGAACCCCTGGGCTAAGGTCACTGATTAAATTTTAATGGTGTTAATCCATATACATATGTGTGTATATGATTATTTGAAAGTATATGTATATTGTTATACCATATGCATGAACATATTTGTTTATTGCACTATTACTATTATTATTATATTAATGAAAATGTTTTTACTATACCTAATTCATAGATTTCATACTGTTACCCCATAGTATGCGTAGTATGCTTATTTATTTCACTTGCTTGATTATTGTGCCACAAGATAAATATATGTTGATACATAAAAATTCATGAGAAAAAAAAATAAATTATAAAAAAAAGAATAAAAAAATCCCAAAGGGACATTCAAACTCATAAGTTGAAAATAAACTGACAACGCCATGGCAAAAAAAATAGATCAAAAGACAAACAGCAGTACACAAAACACAACATAGAAAACTGAAGACGGAGTAACACGAACCCCACCGAAAAAAAGGGGTGATCTCAAGTACTTCGAAAGGGTAGGCACATCCTGCTCCGGATGTAGCACCAACACATACATATCGAATGTACGTTAATTTACTTTTACCGTGTCCCTAATAACATTCCTTATGATCGTTGGTTCAATATCATTTCACAAAATAATGAATAACCAATATCTACGAAAACTTTAAATTTTCTGATAAAACAAACATTGCATTTTCGGAATAATGAATTATGCCTCGAAAGTGTAATTGTAATGTTTTCTTAACACGACATTTGTGACTCATACACAGAAACCCCCAAATCACCTTACTATGTTATTTTTGCTTATATATCCTTACAGCTTGTCGATTTCTATGTTTTGAAAGATATTGTTTGATGGGAGTTTTGATGAGGGGATAACCTGGGCAATCGTAGTTTTGATATTTCCTTTAATGATCTCTTTTTTAAATAATAATCTAAATAAACAATTTCCAGCAATGATTAATAATGAAAATAAAATGTTTGTATTTCATTGCTGTAGATGTAAGTACTAAGCCTATCCGTCTCCTTAAGATGGTTGATATTTGTTGTTTTGTTTTCTTTTTTCTTATAAAAACATTCTAATTTTCAGCTGAATCAATAAGTTATATGGATATAGGGAAAATGTGCTTATATTATACATCGCATAAGAGTTTGGGTCTCTAAACGCTGCCCTTACCAATGATTAATGAAAGCATTGTATTTTTAAAATGAAACCAGTTTAAGTAAACAAACAAACCATTTGCTGCTCTCTTCGAACTTAAAATCTCTTTCGCAGGCCGTGGTTCAATTTTAGTTCTTTTGAGTATGTTCTTCATCACCTTCCTTAAATTCTTTGAAACCTTTTTCTAAAAAGAAAATTTCATTTAATTTTACCCACTGTAATGTGGATTGAACCTAGTATATTTTTTGCAAGATTTATAAACTAGAGGCTCTAAAGAGCCTGTGTCGTTCACCTTGGTCTATGTGCATATTCAACAAAGGACACTCTCCAACATTGTAGACGAGAATAGAATTCATGAACAAAAACTCTGTTTTGTTGATCTTGTATTGCTGATCATTTAGTCTGTTTAGTTTCTGCTTATCTTCTTAAGTTTTTGCTCAAAACACAAAAGAGGGTAAACAAAAATCCCTATTTAAGGGCAATCACTCCTATAAAGAGTGACAGTCTACTAACTATATCAGCAAAATTTGACTTGTAATAGATCTTGCCTTGCTAATCATTTTTGTGATTTAAAGTGTCTATTTCTCTATTATAATTTTTATCATATCAGTCAAAACGCAAAAAAAAAAATCATAAAATCGTCATTAAAGGGAAATAACTCAAATAAGGAGATGTCCGACTATTTCCTCCATTTGTATTAATTGTAGATCTTGTCTTGCTGATAAGTTTTGCTTATTTAAGTTTCTATTTATTTATTATAATTTTTAAGATATAAGGCAAAAACGCAAAAATTGTCATCAAAGAACAATAGCTGTAATAAGGAGTCGACTTACGATTTTGACCATCAAGCTTATTTGTAGAACTTGTCTTTCTGATCATTTTTGCAATTTAAAGTTTCTCTCTATCTATAACAGTTTTTAATATAATAGGCAAAAATAAAAAAAAATGGTAAAATTTGTCATTTAAGGGCAATAACTCCTATAAGTAGTCACCTGACAGTTTTGACGTCAATGAACAATTGGTACAGCTCAACATTCGGAAAATTTTTGCACTTGTCAGAATTTCTTTTTTTCGAAACGGCTTTCAACATAATAGACAGAATTTGCATTTTACCCCTATGTTCTATTTTTAGCCATGTCGTCCATCTTGGTTGGCAGGCGGGGTCTTTGGACACATTTTTTAAACTAGATAATGATGATTGTTGCCAAGTTTGGTAAAATTTGTTTAGTAGTTTCAGAAGAGAAGATTTTTGTAAAGGTTAACGACGACGGATGATAGACGACGACGGTCGACGGACGCCAAATGATGAGAGAAGCTCACTTGTTTCTTTGGGCCAGGTGAGCTAATAAAGTATGATATAGTATTCAGGATCTTGTAAAACCACAAAATCTTTTGTGGTAGGGATAACAAGAAATAACTCATTTTTGAAATAGTATAAGCAAATTATAGATTTTTGTCAAATGCAGAACGGAATACATAAAGACAGGTATATAGTCTTTCAAATTTATCAATTTGTCTATAAGTTGAGACTTGATATCACAAAAACCGAACAAAGTTAAATGCATGATACGAGTATTTATTTTCCACTTCAATTGTCTTGATTAACACAGCATAAAAATTTAATAAAATTGAGAATGGAAATGGGGAATGTGTCAAAGAGACAACAACCCGACCAAAGGGCAGAAAACAGCCGAAGTTAAACCCATATCTAACTAAAATCAATCGTCATTACTAATCGATCGCATAATGAGTTTCAATATCGATCTCTATAAAAGTATTCCATTCGACCCCATGCTAACACTTTTCTTTATCAAACAAAAGCAAATTTCAATATTCGAATACCTACGGAGGTCTTATCAGTAAATAAAGCCTTGTTGGAAATGATTGTGTTGACTGCCTTGGCCACAAATCCAGCGTCTTCAGAATTTAAACCCATTTCAGAATTTTCATCCGGTGTTTTTTCATCCATTGTAGTAACCATAGTTTCTGTTGACTTTAAAAAATAAATATTTTGTTATATATTAGGCTTAGCATATCTCCTAACATTTCGAAATCACTCTACATAGAACAAGAGGTAAAATATGAAGAAATTCTGAAATTGTAAAAGAAGTAAAATAATTCAGTCCTTTCAAAACTATGCTGATTGTATTGATCGAAAGGAAAAAGGATAGTATAGTGTGTACACTTCGAGGCAAAAATGATATGTGTGATGCCACATTGATGGCATACACTTGTTGAAAATGAAATATTTGACCTTAAATCTTTATTTTGAACATTGCTTTTTGTAAAATTGGTTATAAGACAAGGATACCAAAAAAAGATGTTTAACCTACATTAACATCTTTTTTTAATACCACTTGTAGCGAAATGTCTCTTTTGGCCAACATTGAGTTATGTCTATCAGCATTTATAAACAGATCTTAAAATGTGGCTATTTTTGCAATTGATGCAATTTTTCATAAAATACAAGAAGTTTAAACAAATCGTCAGATACTATTAAAACTATTAACAATGATCATAATAAATGATCATAATGATACAATTTTTGGTTCTCGAATTTAGGGGTCAAATACGTGGTATATTCATAGCTTCGCCTTAGTAGTTTTCTATTAATAATCTTATACCGATTTCAATCATTGCATATTTGTCCAAAAAAGACACTATCCTTGTTACATTTGCAGTTATCAAACACAGTATATATTGGACAATCTGAAAATGAAAGCATTACTATGATTTTACTACACCCGAGAATAATTGAGCTTAAAAAACTCTCAGTGACATTCATTTTTAATATATTCAGTACAGACAAAATAGTTCCTAAAGAGTAAAGTCATCCCTATATGACAATGACACTCAAAATGTGTTATTTACCCGATGATATCTTTTGATGGGGTAATAGTTCGCATATGTAAGTCATTGAAAAGACACTTTGTGATAGATCATAGTTTTGCTGCATCGTACAATAATTGAAATGTCAGCTTTTTTCCAGATAAAAGAGAACTTACAGCTTATAACGTTTTCGTTTAACATATTTGTTTTAAAACACTGACGTCGAAATGATAATGTGACGAAGTTGGGACTAAGAAACATATTACTGTCTAAAACGTTGTCACTTAGAAGAAAAAAAAATCAAGGTTTAGTAAAGTTTCTCAGTAAAGTTTTTATACTGAAGTAAATGCAATTCCTGAACTAAGATTGTGTACAGATTTATATAATAAAGAAAACAAAATTAATGAATCAGTTTGCTTGATTTTCACAGTCTGAATAAAGAAATCGATTTCGACCCTAATTGACCAATACTGGTCGCAATGATTTTTCAACGCAAATATCATGGAGTAAAAAATTCCAAGGGCGTAAACTGCTTCGGTGGATTAAGAAATATCCTTATTATATAAAGAAAATCTAAAATGTCTCTTCTAAAAAGATGCAAAAGATACCAAAGGGACATTTAAACTCATAAGTCGAAAATAAACTGACAACGCCATGGAAAAAAAGAAAAAGATCAATAGACAAACAACAGTACACAAAACACAACATAGAAAACTAAAGACCGAGCAACATGAACCCTACCAAAAAACCGGGGGTGATCTCAGGTGCTCCTGAAGGCAAGTAGATCCTGCTCCTCGCGTGGAACCCGTCGTGTTGCTCATGTTAGTGGAAACCCGGTGATAAGTCTTATTCGATAGGTCACATTCGGGGAAAAGAGGACGCATTGTGGTTATGACAATTGGAATATATCAGTCGTCATCTGTGAAACAGATATTCCATAACAATCAAGAACTCTTGATGGCATCCGTAAAATTTACGTAGAGATGATTTCAACCTCATTTCTTGGAACTCTTTAATTGGTTTAATAGCAACCCTCTATCATGAAAATTATGCTAGGAAATGGAAGCCCTCAAGGTGTTGTTTAGGATTTAAAATACAGATACAAAACATAAATTTAGAACCAAGTGGACGTTTGTCTCGGCTTTTGAGTTTATGATAGTAAAGTTACAAATCTGGTATAAGAGGGACAGACCTAAGTTTAACCCATTAGGTTGTCTTAAAATAAAAAAACTACAATCTTCTATTTTACCTGCTGAAGAACAGATTTTGTATCAGACTGTTTCTCTCCACTATCTACGTAGTAAGCACATTTCATTGGTGTTGACAAGTCAGGTGTCGTTGGTTTAGGCTATTAAAACAAGTGTAGTTAAGTTCATTTACTGTAAACCAACTTATTTTCGCGGATACTTTATTTCGCGTTTATCCCTTTCTAGACCACTTCGCGGCGATTTAATTTCGCGATTTTCAAATTTACTTGATGTATTTTAATCAAGTTTTTCATATTCGCGAAGATTTATATTCGCGTTACTTTTCTACTCGCGAAAGTCGCGAAAATAAATCATTCGCGAAAATTAGTTGGTTTACAGTATTCAACCATTTCATCCTGATATTCATTCAAATGTTAGAAACAATCAACGAGTGACCGAACACACATTTATTGACGTACGCCATTAGCAATTTAGTTAATTTTCTATGCTTTCGGTCATAGGTTATTTTTTTTACTTTGACTTTTTATGTGGCCAATGAAGAATATGCAAGGCACATAACAAAATCCTTCCCTACTCGTCCTAATTCGTTCTGTTGGGATTACGTTGACAACGTCTTGACACATTTATTGTTGTACAGTTGACGACAGAAGTGTGAAACTACTGTATAAAAATCCGTATGATCCTTCTGTCGTAGTCGGTTCTTTTAAAAGAGTATCAGTATGCATTCTAAAGAGACAATGTTTAATTGGAGATTAATTCATAAAAGATATATTTTCATATTCCCCAGGACATAACGCGGAAGTTTTTATAAATCGTAAGTCAGATTACTTAAGACTCTCCGATGTGTTAGACGTATTTGTCTTGTTGTGCATAGAGTGATGTATGATTGTGCATAGGAGTGTATTTAAGAGCATTTCGAGAGTCCAAAACAAGGCATAGAGTGATGTATGATTGTGCATAGGAGTCTATTTAAGAGCATTTCGAGAGTCCAAAACAAGGCATAGAGTGATGTATGATTGTGCATAGGAGTCTATTTAAGAGCATTTCGAGAGTCCAAAACAAGGCATAGAGTGATGTTTGATTGTGCATAGGAGTCTATTTAAGAGCATTTCGAGAGTCCAAAACAAGGCATAGAGTGATGTTTGATTGTGCATAGGAGTCTATTTAAGAGAATTTTGAGAGTTCAAAACAAGGCATAGAGTGATGTTTGATTGTGCATAGGAGTCTATTTAAGAGAATTTCGAGAGTCCAAAACAAGGCATAGAGTGATGTTTGATTGTGCATAGAAGTCTATTTAAGAGCATTTCGAGAGTCTAAAACAAGGCATAGAGTGATGTTTGATTGTGCATAGGAGTCTATTTAAGAGCATTTCGAGAGTCCAAAACAAGGCATAGAGTGATGTTTGATTGTGCATAGGAGTCTATTTAAGAGCATTTCGAGAGTCCAAAACAATGATGTAATATACAATAGGACTCTATGTAAACATTGTATTGTCCTGTTTAAATAGTAATTACATTCGTACTACAGAACAGTAAGTCAAATAGAGATTTTGGCATCATAATGACGATGAGACAATGTTGTCTAATTTATGATCTGCGGCTGAAACGGCACCTTTGACCCTTACAGTTTAGGGCTGGGGTCTCAATTATTTCTCTTGATTATCATTTCCAAACTAAATATACCCACCCCTGCAATTTGAGAATGTTCACATATCTGGAAAGTGGTTGAGATCCGCATCATGGTTAGATGAATTTAATAGGGTCCCAACTACCTGCGATTTAGGTTTGTTCAAATATTGAAAATATTTAAGATCCCAATACCTAACCATACATTTTCGTCTATGAAGTGTAGCAAAAAATTGAACGATATATCCCCAGGGGTGTATATATATTTATTGCGTATAAGGGTACTTTGTTTTTGAGACTTCGTGACAGCCTCCTGGGACAGCCATTACTTGTTTTTGGATGAGTTCATTTTTTTATTTGTATATTGAAGAGAACCAGACTGTACTGCCACCTATAACGACCTTCTTGTAAAGCAGTATCAAAGAATAAAATAACATTGTCCTGACAAAAAACCTGAACATTATAACTACAGTGTGTTGGAAATATTTTTGATCCAGATCCAATAAAGGTTGGAGGATATACCCAAATAACTATTGAAAAGTCGGCAAAGTTCGAAATTTTACTGTAATTGCATAAACCAAAAAATAATTGATTTGTTTCAACGTATATAATATACAAATCACTGGGACGTAATTTATCAGATTAACTAATATGTAAAAAGGTAAATATGTTTTTTTCTCAAGTTTCATAACAATTTTACCGCAGAAAAGCAGATTATATTTCAACAATTTGAAACGAACTTATTCATAATAATAGTTTTCTCGCTTTTGCCTGGCAAACCAATTGGTTTAAAAAATTAAGAATCATCATAAAATATTAGGTATATACTTTTTTGTTTAAATAACTCTGCGGGAATACAAACACCTATGAAGTGAAAGCGGATCGAAGTAATAATAATGACGTAAAGAAAAAGAAACTATTTTGTTTTCCATATCATCTCTTTAGGTAACGTAACAGAATAATCATTAGAAAAGTTAACACGATAGACTATCGGACAAAGAGATCATTTTTTTTAAATGTTGCAGTGGGAGAAGCGTTTTTGGGTAATTGCCCTAGACTGTTGGTGAATTAAGGATGTTCGCTCCTCTTGTTTTTGAATTTTTGCCAGATATTCGGAATCCTCTGGTTTTATCCATGTTTTTCCATTAAGAAATTTTGTCCACTAACCCCTTCTTTTCTTTTCATAATTTTATTACATATAGTTTAAAAAGCCATATCTGAAAATCTTATAAAATCCTTGTTATTTTCTCAATGTTTTTGAAAGAAAAAAGGTGCCAATGTTAAATGTATGAAAAATCTAGAGAGAATTATTTCCCGCCAAATTTTCAATGGCTTATATCTCAAAAACAAGCACACGGACCCTTCATTTTTTTCTGCTTTTTTGGTTCCTTTATATATATACTATAAATTTAGAACAGTCTTTTAAAAAGCTTGTTATTTTAAAACAGAGTAGCGAACATCCTTAACCAGATGCCTATCATTACTACTGTTGATTGTAAGTATGAAAAATAATGCTAATCCACTCGACCTAGGGGTATTTTTCGAAGACTGTCTCTTTATAATCCACTCGACCTAGGGGTATTTTTCGAAGACTGTCTCTTTATAATCCACTCGACCTAGGGGTATTTTTCGAAGACTGTCTCTTTATAATCCACTCGACCTAGGGGTATTTTTCGAAGACTGTCTCTTTATAATCCACTCGACCTAGGGGTATTTTTCGAAGACTGTCTCTTATTACTTACAAGTCGGTTTTTCATTGATCCAATGTTTTCTAAAAAAAAATACATTTGACCGCAATGAAAGTGAATGAACGACGAGATCGATTATTGTTGTATTGTCAGTGATCTTACCAATGTCAGGTCTTTGTAGGTACTTGCAGTCGATTCCATCAGTCTCATTAACGCTTTATTGTTTCCACCTTTGTCCACCATAGCAAATTTATAATCATAGTTTTCAAACAATTTCTTGAAAGCATTAGTATCATTTGAAGTTAAAGGTGGACCAGACTGCAAAATAAAAATAAAAGTCCTCTTCAGTTTGCAATATTTTTAGAAAACTATACATGATTAAGGACTATCATTATATAATATTATTTCATATCGGTTAAGAATTAGCTTCTCTTATTGGATAAAAAGGGGCCACATGACATTCTTTATTCTTCAGTAATAAATTCCATCGGTCATTAACAGAACAAAACGGACCAGAAAACCGGTCGTTAACGGACTTTTTACATGTTAAAGACCGGTGGGGTGGGGTTTCTCTGTTAATGACCGGTGGGGCGTGGTTTCTCTGTTAATGACCGGTGTGGCGTGGTTTCTCTGTTTAGAGAGATGTCCCTTTAATTAAACAGTTTCCTGTTTTCAATTTTATATTCAAATTGTTGAATTGTTTACCATATGTTTTCGTAAATTACAAAATTATAGGAAACTTTATTTAGTATTCATATACCATGTATAATGAAAAATTGCACTTAAATGAATGGCAGTGACTTATAGCTACATGTATTACTACGACTGGTCTTCACTCTTTGCTATAGAAATCGTACGATAACTCGAGTTTGCTTTGAACATTTTGAATTTATGAGAATTTATGAAAACATGGTTCCTCAATGAAATAAACATAATAGTTATTGAAGAACTGTTCATTATCGTGATACATGGACTGCCCACAGGACAGTGGTATTGACTAAGACAGTGATAATGACTGAGCCGTAGGCGAGGTCATTATCGCTATCGCAGTCAATACCACTGTCCTACGGGCAGTCCATGTATCACGATAATGAACACTTCTTCAATAACTATTATGTAAATATTCTCTCTCTTGGTTTCTGTGTTGTTTGGATGCTGTCCCATGGACTCATATCACGCATCTTGGGTTAACTTTCAAATAAAACAATTGACAGGATTTTCAGTTGCACAACAATTTCCGGAAAAAACCTAAATCAGATATGATGTAACCAAAAGTTTGGACTTGCAAGTACTCTATATTTTACTTACCTGGTGAGTGGTTTATAATTAACAAGTTAATGGTGTTTATGCTGTGCGTTTAACCAGTAACATGTTGCATGCTAAATAACTACGCCGGTTATTATTTATTAGAAGAATTATTTCACAATTTCATATTTTCCAGGAAATGCCTCGAAATATTGGTTTTATACGAACAATGTAGTAATGTTGCTATTTAAGTGACATTAACAACAGCTACGTCACTTGAACCATTGAAAACTACACCTTTCATTAGCAGACCTTTGTTGTACGTCACCAACGAGAAAAATATAGGTAATTGTACATATCTACACGGCTCGCCAAATGATGTTAGCTTATTTAGTTTAAATTGTCGTGTATACATTAATATATCGATTGTATTATAACAGTTTACTGCGTTTAAACAATTGTTATATCAGTCTTTAAGCGACACAGATAACTCACAGTAATTGTTATTTCAGAAACATTATAATCATCATACACATCATATATATAAACTAGTAAACGTAATGTATAGTTGTTCTCTGGATCTCCCATCGGCAGATATATTTCATTTGCAGTCCTTTCTCCTAAAATGTATAAACAAAAATAATATGTTAAATAATTCAATATTTTTATTATAGTGACGCTATATTTATGTCACATTTTATACATCCTATCTAGTTGGCAATAAATACTAGAGTTAGGATGGAGAATAACTATATATTTTCACAAATTATAAATGTATCTATACAAGGCTTATAAACAGATAGAATGCGAGGCTGTGCCGAGCCGACTACAAATAAAACGTATGTTATGATACCCCATATCCTTTGTTTTTCTATTATGAGACAAGGTTTGGTTGTTCTCTTTATACTACAATTCTTTAAATTGTCCCAATGAAATACTTCGGGTAAATCAACACTTTTGAATTTTGAAGCAGACGACGTACAATCCCACGAAAACGCATTCTTTCAAAACGTCTACAAATAAACTGTACGGAAACAAATTATCAACGTCACAAATAAAGCTTTATACGATCAGTGACTGTATAAAGCCAACGTTTATACGTCAATGCATTTTGACTGCTCAAAACAGCAGAGTTGCACAACAAAGTAGATTTATTTTGATAACTTTCTGATATGTTAAGAATATATAAACTATAAATATATTTTAATACATGAATACTTGTTGTTTTGAACTTTCAGTAAGATGTGAGTGTTTACGCAGTGGTGATTCGACCGCCGGGTAATGCATGCATGGCAGTGTAAGCTTGCCATGTCGACCAAACCAGTCTCACTCCCCGTTTGGAGTTCATGCGTTTATTATTTTGGTTCGTAGGTGTATCACTGTTGCTTCCGGTTTTTTTAAAGCCCCAATATGCCTGTTAGATTACGAATATCAATAAATGAATGGTTCCTCTTCTTTTAGTTTAATGATTTGCATGTATGGTTTTTTTGTCGTGATATATACTTTATTTTCTTTGTTTTTCATTAAAACTTCTTCAAATAAAAATACTGAGAAGTGGTATGATGCACATTGAGCCACCTATCCACCAGAATCCAAATGAATTGGTTGTAAATAACCATCGGTAACCGTACGGATTTCAACAGTGAGCAAAACCAATAACCTAGTGTCAGCTATAAAAGCCTCGACATGACAAAGTGTGAAACAATTCAAAAAAGAAAAACGAAACGAATGTATGATAGACAGCAATTAACGACAACCATTGAAATACAGTCTCCTGAATTTGAACATGCCCATACAGAATTTGGCGAGTTAAATATGTAATACTATGTAATTTAAAACAATATATTGAGCGATTTGATTGTTTGTTTATATATCTTTCCACCACTATATATGGAGTTTTTGGTATATAATTTGAAAAAATATTTAAGTACAATGGTTACCCCCAATTTGAAAAGAAGTAATTTTCTCATCAGTGCCATCTTTTTCTGTGGTTAAAAACGCAAACTTCAGAAAATTATCTGCCTCTGTGTCTCTTGTATCATTACGCCCCCTGTTAATTCCTTCATCTTTCCAGCCATTACATGATATCTTAAATGCAGTCCTCGCAGCATAACCTATTTAAACAAAAAAAAAAACAATAATTTTAAATGAAAACAAGATTGATGTTTATGAAACAAGCATTAAAAGGTATTTTTGAGACCAAAAGTTTGAAATGACAAATATCTATTTTGTATAGCATAAAACTACTATAACCTATAAAAAGCCGTCAGAACCGTATAAAACTAAGCAGATGGAGGTGCAACCTTACATAAGATGTAAATGTATAATCTGTGAACTGGATATTTACTTCCTGCCAAAATGTCTTTTTATATTATATCAGTTCAGAAGCTGGGCTAATAGTACACTCGCGGACAGATAGTTCAACACCATAGTACCAATCAAATGATAGTTAAAAATTAACTTTGTATACGGATTTCAGGAATTACATTAAATTGCTACGTTAAAGACGAAGAGTATGGAAATCAAATATGTAGAAACATTTGGAACATATAAATCAAAAGGGGCCTTAAAAAATAACCAACAGATCAGAATGACTATTATCTCAGTATTCAGTACTTCCGTACTGACAGGATGTATGTAAAGTAATCTTTCTTAATGTTATTTAATTTATGAAATGATTAAGGAACTAAGGTTCCAAATATCTCTTGCAAAATTCATTCAAGATGGATTTGGCTATTCCTTTATGTCCCTTTTGGTTATATATCTCCTAAAGTTTTCATGTATTTCGAAATCCTTGGCTTTCATTTGTTTGAAATTGAGAGTTCCTGTTTAGGTTAAACCATTTGAAAAGTGTTTCGGACGCACCGTATTTATAAAGTGCTTTTTTCATTTCTTCCACTGAGTCGATACCGCTACTTGAGGACTGTTGGTCCATGAAGGTATCTTGAGGACTGTTGGTCCACGGAGGTATCTTTGGTGAGGTTAGTTGTCCGTGTTTTGGTACTCTCTCTATTTATCACATATGTATTTTCATAAATTCTTCGTAGACAAAATAAGAAATTATTAAGAAAAAATATTCCTTTGGTGGGTTTGTCTTTTAGGGTTCCTTTCGGTGATAACGCTCCCCAAATATCTAAAGTATTTATATACATACATAAGTTCGTGGCTGTCAAAAGGTATCGTTTACGCATTCTTGTTGAAAACACCGAACTCCAAGGAAAATTTCAAACGGAAAGTTCCTCACCAAATAGAAAAACCAAAAGCCCAAACAGATCAAACGAATGGAAAACAACTTCCACACTCACGACCCGGCACAGGCATCTCCTTATGTAGAAAACGGTGGACCAAACCTAGCTGCACATCCCCTGATTAGCACGCTTCGGACGCATCAAAATTCTAAAGTTTTATTTTTATTATTTAGCACTTGTTGTATACCCCTACTCATGGAATGTTAGTCCTTAATGTTATTATCAGCTTAGTAGTCAGTGCTGCGCTACTGACTTGATTTATTCATAACAAAATTTAAATTATCTGTTGATAATTTAGAAATGATTAAGAAAGTAAGATCCCAGGTAATATTTACCTTTATTTGATCATTTTATTACCACGCTGAAGTACGTCCATTATTCATTTTTCATTATTCAAAATTCAATAATGAATAATGAAATAGTTCACTATTCACTATTCAATATCAAGTGATGAATAATAAATAATGAAAAAGTTTATGTTTCATTATTCAAGTTAAAGCGGTGAATAGTGAAATAAAAATAAAAAAATTGACTGTGACATTTTAGCTATATCCCGTATTTCTAAATTAGTCTTGTTGGTGTTATCTAACAAATATTCAAATTGCTATCAGAAAAAAATAAATAAAAACACTCTTTAAATTCTAATTTGATTTATTTATCTGGTTCCTAGTTTCGGAGGATAAACTAGTGGGTTTTCCTAACTATTTTTAACAGAAATTCCTTGGTTCAATGTATGGACGACTGAATACCAAAACATATATTTATAAATTAAAATACTCTACGTGGTCTTTTTTTATTTTCACTGGACCTTTGCTATTCTTCATCCACTAATTATAGATATAACAAGTCGATTGTTCAGCAATGACCATTAGATGGGTTACGGAGGACCTAAATGCCAAAATACGCGTGAAAATTAAGAAATAGCCAATTTTGGGTCCCATTTGTTCATAGAATTCCGTAAGTATTTAAGTACTTCCTAATACTTGAACATCAAATATTTAGTTGTGATCGTTCTTGGTGAAGGTTCTTTGGACGAACCAAATTAATAAAGTGTTACTTTTGTTTTATCTTGTGAGAGCAGGGGCCCTTACGTTTTGTAAAACTTACAGGCTATATAATATTATATTTGATTCATGTTTAAGAAAATACAGCTTCGGAATGAATAGTGCAAACTGACCATTTACTGGGTCTGCTATACATTTTCCGCCATATGGAGCTTGGTTGGTGACAATTGTCATTGCTGCACGTCCATAACGTGCAAATTGGGAACCGGAGACTCTCACATATAAGATGTACTCCCTATCTACTTGTAATGTATCAGAATTTATCGCAAGACTTTTCTCATTCATCCCTGAAATGTATCATTCAATGAAAGATGTTTATTTTTGTCATGAGTTAGGGGGCTACCATTTGATTTTTAGGGGGTGGGGAGGCTAGGATGAAATTTGAAAAAAGGCAGGACAGGAGTTTTGAGTAAAAAAAAAGGCAGGATGAGCAACTTGGCAAAAAAAAAGGCAGGATTACAATTTATGTTAAAAAAGTCAGGATAAACTAATAAAAAAAAAGGCAGGACCGAATAGAGTGAAAAATAAAAAAGCAGGACAGAGATTACAATTTAAAAAAAAATGCAGGACAAAATTTTTCATCCTAGCCCCCCCCCCCACACACAAAAATCAAATGGTAGCTCACTTATTTTAAGGTAAATTAGAATTTAGACCAAAACTGGAGGTAAACATGTTTTATCACTTTATTTTGTCTTTGTCTTTTAATAAAATTGAGAATGGAAATGGGGAATGTGTCAAAGAGACAACAATCCGACCATAGAGTAGACAACAGCCGAAGGCCACAAATAGGTCTTCAATGCAGCGAGAAAATCCCGCACCCGGAGGCGTCCTTCAGCCTAATATGCCTATTTGTTGTCTTAAAATGTCAACTGCTAAATTTTGATGAATGTGTATAGCCTAACCAATTTTCAAAACTAATGTATCATATAAAAAAATGTTATATAATAGAAACAAACTAAAACACAAGCTGTGTATGCAGTAACAATGTAAGCGGCTTCAAGTACTTTATTTTTTATTGTGATATTATCAAGCAATCAACCGTAGGCTTCGAGCACTATACATTTTTATAATGAAATCATGTCACATAATACTAATTTATCGGGTTTTGAACTTTCATAGTCTTGAATGGCTGAAGAACGCGTTATCTGAATCATGTCCGTGAAAGCTATCAAGCGTACTATGAACTTTGGTGGAAAGTGGTCTCAATGGCAATCATACCACATCTCCTTATTTTTATATTGGCATTTAGTTTCTATAGTTTAAAATATTCAAAATTATACATATTTTCAATTTGAAAAAATCAGTCATTCAATCATTGATTGATTTATTGACGGCATATAGGTGTAAGGTAAATAGAAGAACTCTGTCCTAATAAATCTTAGTTATGGTCTAAGTACAAAGAATATGACAACATGTTATAGGATAAGTTGGAAATTTTATTAAAAGATACATACGATTATTTGACAATTCTATTCAAAATACATACCAGTATCACTGAATCTTGGTATATCATTATCTTTAAACGACTGCCAATACCCGGAGTTATCCTTGTACTCTAGGTACCACAAATATGTTAGTCTTTCATACAGAGAACAGTCTTTACAACTAACATGCCAGATCGATTTCAGTGATACGGTGTACTTTGCCATACAGTTTAAATCACACCTTTTATAATTAAAGCACATACGTATATAACATTCATTTTACCAACAAATACAATATGAGTATGTTTCCATATAAAAGACAAAATAAAAGATATATAATAACGAAATTATTGTGTAATAAAAGGCAAACCATCAATGAATTTCTGATAAAATAGAACTTACTTTTGTATCCGAAATATTAAAACCAATTTGGTTAAAAAAACATTATGTTATACTTATTTTGATGTTTGAATAGACATGTATTATGTTAAGGTAAATATAATAGTGAACTCTACGTGTACTCCATGTTTGTTTTATAAGCTTCTATCCAAAATACAAATGATAAAAGCCAGGAACTGCGCTTTGACTGTTGTTCTTCATCTCAGATTCACGTTTAAGGCTTCATTGTGGTAAAAAAGAACACAATTCCTGGCTTTTATCATTTGTACAACAAATGGAAGTTTTTAACGACCTTGACTGGCTATACAGCCCTTGCACGGTCGGTATCATTTGTATACAGGAATTTCATGTCATGAATTAACAAATTAAATACGTTTTCCATGTTGTACTCAGGTCTAGTAACAGTTACTGACACTTCTGAATTAAGCTGAATTGAATTTTGATGAGATAGAGACTTTTCTTTGTTGTGTTTTGTATACTGTTGTTTGTCGTTTTGTCGTTCTTCCCTTGAAGTCGTCACTTTTTTATCGGCTTATGGATTTGAATACCCCTATTGTATCTTTCATCTCTCTTATAGTACTATAAATACTATAAATAGAACTGAATCGAATTAAAGTATTAGCGGCATGCCCAATAAAATATATACATTCATTTAAATTTGAATAAAAGGAGATGCGTTAATCAGACAACAACAAAAACGTAACAGAAAACAATAAATATCTACTGGTCAACATACAGCTTTTCCCAATAAACAGATATCTTACCGATATGTCAAACTTCAAATCGCCCTTGGTTTAAAAAAAAAAAAAAATGTAAATAACTTTAACGTTGTCTATTACAGATCTGTAAGAAACACCAAATTTCTCAAAATGACCCCCAAAAACTTTGAGATATGACAAAAGAAAATCAATAACGAGTCTCCTGACTTTGATCAGTAACAGGAACGTGTTTGGAGTGTGTTGGGGGGGAGGTTGGGGGGCAGACTAGTTTTTTATATAAGTACAATTTCTCCATCCTCCTCTTTTTAATCTTGATGATAGGACTAACAAACGGTCTATAAAAGAACATTTAATAAAAGTCAGCACAAGAAATACACCTAACCCTTAAAAGGGCATTATAAATATCAAAACAATAATCACAAAAAAGCAGTGTCGTGAGACACGTCAATATTTTCAGACACGTCTTTAGGACATACATAGCGTTGTTCAGAGATTTCTAAATAAGAGGCGAAAGAAACTTACGGACGTTAAAATATCGTATATCCCTTTTAAATATACAAACCAAGTAAAACATCTGATAAAATCACATTAACTCTTCCAAATTAAGCAACACCGAGTGTACGCATTCATCCTGGTAAGGAAGAAAGGACAAGGTACGATAAGCCCTTAAAAACTTAAAAATGGTTTTGAAGTTCATCCAAACAAACTTCAAACCTAAGGGAATATTTCAACATAATAAGTAGCTTTCCAAAACAAAATTTGAAAAATGAGAAAATAGGGGGCAAAAACGGGGGCTTATCGTACCTTGTCCTTTGTCTCAAGGTACTAATCGCACATTTTAAATCTAATTGGTTCAATTCACCGATATTGTACAACTGATACAATCGACTCAATTGTAATCTGAAGGGGCTAGTGCTTGGAAGGCATATCATTATTGTGACTCAATTGTAATCTGAAGGGGCTAGTGCTTGGAAGGCATATCATTATTGTGACTCAATTGTACTCTGAAGGGGCTAGTGCTTGGAAGGCATATCATTATTGTGACTCAATTGTAATCTGAAGGGGCTAGTGCTTGGAAGGCATATCATTATTGTGACTCAATTGTACTCTGAAGGGGCTAGTGCTTGGAAGGCATATCATTATTGTGCTGTTGATTATTGTCCTCAGTAGCCAAATAAAGACATTTTAACAAGCAGAATTATTTCGGTCACAATTGACAGAATCTTTTCTCACACTAATTTTCCTTTGTGCAATACCTTAAGTCTGAGAATGGATTACTTTTTTCCTCACGTGATTTATTCAATATAACATTGTTAGGACTTTTTTACCAATGTCCTCTGGTACACCTCATTAATGTTTTAGTACGGTACCGATTCTCAAAAGGGAATTCATCATTTTTAAAACTGTGATAGATTGTTTAAAACACAGAAACCAATTTTAACATGGAAACTCAAAAGATATTCGAAAATACAACTTTACATTGCCATAAAAAAGATGAACAAATATTTGATTATATATAGTAAGTTTGCTTCTACCAATTAAACAGAATGTAGATGAACTAATGTATCATATTCCAAAATATACATGCACTTTACTGAATTAATTCGGATTTCGTTAGCCAGTTTAACATACTCACGTGATACTTATAATCGGTTGTTTTCCCGGCTTTGAATATAAAAGTTGAGTATATGACGTCATCAGATTATCAACTGAAACATTTACTGTTATAGCATAGACGTCGTCTGAGGATTTCAACAACGTCAGTTCTGCCTTTCCGTGTTCAATGGTTGAGTTCAGTAAGTCTCCACAATCGGTGAATGATGAAAACTCTGTTTCATAGTAATAAAAGGAGTCCCCAAAACTGATACTAGAAGAATTTCTATAGGATAAAAGTTATATATATGTATATTCTCATTTCATACTGTTCATGCATTTCCACTCAGGAAACCATTTCGGTAAATGTCATATTTAATGTCTGAATTTCTTACACGGATGTGTGAAACACTTTCATTTAGAATTTCAGTATCTTTTTTTAAACGATTTGATGGTGAATTTCATTGGAAATGGCTTTTTAATTCATCATTTGTCTGTTCTTATTTCGAATTATTTATTTTATTTTTATTTATTATTCTTTCACGGTGAAGAGTAAACCTTGGAAATCATTTTAAATTAGTCCTATTAATATGTTTTCTTTTTTTATCAAATCGTTACATTTTGTTTCATCTGTTAATTGTATATATTTTAATTTTGAATGTAACACGTCTTCTGATTGGCTGAAAGTTTTTTGTCTATCAGCTCATAGTTATAATTTTGTCATTTGACCGTTACGTCATCAACGGTTTTTTCATGATTTACTCCTTAAAAATGGAATTTAGAATAAAATGATAAGGAATGACTGTAATATTTTTTCTGTCAATTCGAAAAAACATAAAAAATGTGGTGCACACTTGTAAATAAACCGCTACGCGGGTTATTCAGTATGCACCACATCTTTGATGTTATTTCTTCATAGACAAAACAAATATTACAGTCATTCCTTAAATAGCATTGCACCTTGAATAGTTAGTATATAAATAACACAAAGCTGAGAGGGTGATAGAGCAGATTGTTACTCAGAGATAACATTGTCAACTGACGCGAAGCCAAGGTTGACAATGTCTTTTCGAGGGGTAACAATCTGCTCTATCACCCTCTCAGATATGTGTTATTTAATTTATTATACTGAATGTTCTGTTATTACTGTCGATTAAATTTCAAATTCAAAGTAATAAACTATGACGTCTTGTACATAACAACCATCCGTATTTAATAAAGCGCACACTTGATCAAGCGTCTCCATGAAGGGTAATAGAGTAAATTAACACCCTCGTATTGGCCAATCAAAATATGGCATTTTAACGTGAAGTATAATAAAACAAAATATCAACAATATTTGACAAACTGTCAGTAATACCAAAACAATATTAAGGATACCAGTTATGAGAAAAAAAAGAGACGGAGGATACAAGGGGGACATTAAAAACTCATAAGTCGAAATAAACTGACAACACCGCGGCAAAAACGAAAATAACGAAAATAGTAACAAGTTTACAAAACACTACATAGAAAACTAAAGAATGAGTACACGAAACCCACCAAAAACTTGGGATGAAAATATTCTTCAATTTTACTTCAAACTTTTTTTGTATTATAAAAACTGATTGAAGATACCAGGCTTTTGATTAGGTAAGACATCTGCCTGGTTTTTTTTTTTTACATATGACTGGTACTCAAATTCATACAGTTGGAAGGCCAACTCAAATAAGAAGTTGAGGCGCATTGCAAACCAAACATTCTCAGAAGTTGTTTCCAGTACGACTATGACCATCTATGACTTGGAGTAGAAAAGCATAAGGGCTTCAAGTAATTCTTAATTTTATGAACAACAAAACGTTTACAGAAAATGAACTTAATTTTATGACAACACCAAAAAAATAAATACGTGGAAAGGGGGGGGGGGGCTAAGGAATGCAAAATATATCAATACCACATAATACCACATAATAAAAACAACTAAGAGTTGAATAACTGATTCTTAAGATATGTATTTGAAGCAAAAACCGTTGATACCATATGTCTATTTTAATTATCAACATTCAACATTCAACATTCGTTTTAAACATTCAACATTCAACATTCGTTTTCAACATTCAACATTCAACATTCGTTTTCAACATTCAACATTCAACATTCGTTTTCAACATTCGTTTTCAACATTCAACATTCAACATTCGTTTTCAACATTCAACATTCAACATTCGTTTTCAACATTCAGCATTCAACATTCGTTTTCAACATTCAACATTCAACATTCAACATTCAACATTCGTTTTCAACATTCGTTTTCAACATTCAACATTCAACATTCGTTTTCAACATTCAACATTCAACATTCAACATTCGTTTTCAACATTCAACATTCAACATTCATTTTCAACATTCAACATTCCTTTGTAACTAATTGATCTTTAAAAGATTAATCTTATTTGGAAGTGTTCTAATTCATTCAGGCAAATTAAAACACTTCATATGTGATCATTTTGAAAAAAAAACGTTGTTATGCAACTTTTCTGTTCACCTAAACATAACAGAAATCATTGTTTTCAAAAGTAATGTACAAAAGTTATCAATGATACGAATATAGATGTTTCTAAGGGAAGCCAAACATGACACTTATCATACCTTTTTCTTTTCATCATTATGTTGTTATACTATTAATCGAATATTTTTAAGGATTTGTGATTCGTTAAAACTTGATCACATGTACATTTGTATTTGCTCAGTTTGCACGCCAATACTGTTGTGTTTAGCTTTTCGTAGGTCAAAAACAGCATATTGCACAGGGCATACAGCATGTTACTAAAAATAGATTCTAGAAATCCCCAATTTTACATTGTTCATGCTATAGTTGTTGATTAATAATATAACAATTGTAGCCTTTGGTTGAGGTCAATACGATGTTATATCGACCCAGAGAAGCATATCGACCTCGGACTTCGTCCTCAGTCAATATGCTTCTCTTAGGTCGATATAACCTCGTATTGACCTCATACAAAGGCTATAATTGTATAATATTGCATAAATGATATGTTTGTTACCTGCATAAACCTCAGTTTACATCGTCTGTATTGGTTGTATTTATTATATACACATTTGGTTGACTAAAATCACAGGCATTGTTTAGTGATGAAATACAAGATTATAAGCGTCTATATTGAAAAATGTAATGCATCTTTTTTAAATTCATTGGGATGTAAAGTGTTAGACGTGCGCACACATTCAGATGATGATGATAAATGGCTGCTTAACGTCCAGCGCAAATTATACGCATATTCAGGACGAGAAAGTGTTAATGTTATATGAATATTAACCAATATTATTACTAGACTGACACGCTGATTCGGATTAAAGCTGTACCAGAATACCAGTTTTCGTTGATGAGCTCATTAAATGATCTACCTGCTCCCTCAATTGTCAAGTTTTCTGTCATATTGAAAAAGATACGGATATTTAATTTCAAAATTAAGTTTCCAGTAGGGCACATACACATAACCAATATGAATGGTCCTTCACAACATACAATATTTTTTACATAACATGTTTATCGTAAACCTTAAAGGGGCATTAGCTACGAGATATATAATAAAATTAAACAATGATTTTTTTTTCAATCATTAATGAAAGTGAAATAATGAAATTATTATACACTTTTAGAAGCCAGTTTGCTTCAATTTGGTCAAAATAAGCTAAAAAAACATCGCTGATGAATTATTGACTTGCAAGTGAATATTTCGACCTCATTGAATCCGTATTCATGTGACCTTCAATTTAACCCTCAGCTAGAAATGGGTTACGCATGAATTATGCTTGTTCAGTTATTAAAAGGAAAAGAATGTCAACATTGAAAGTGAAACAAGGAAAAACCATTTGATTGACTGATTCGATCCACAAATACTAATACATGTACTTATACAGGTAAAAACGATGATTAACATATATTTTTAACTTATAATATGAAATCAAACAGATCTAGAAAAATCCAATTGCACGAGTTCGTTATCTTTTTATATCTATATTTATGTTTATATCGGGTTATACTCAGTGCTTTGCTTTTGCGCGAATTGGCATTTCATTTGCGCCAAAAAAATCTTTCATTTGCTCCACAAACCATATTTCATTTGCGCCAAAAAGAAAACATTTCATTTGCGCCAATGATACAGGTAAATACAGGTAAATAGTATAAAAAATTGTTTTATTCAAAAAAGACTTTTAATAATAACTTTAAAACACAGTTTTTGTTTGCATAATAAAACTATTCATCCCAAACCAGTCATCATAACCATAATGAAAGCTCTATACACTGATACGTTATTAAAAAGAGACTTTTCATATTAATAATGTTATAACACAGTTCTGTTATAAATTAACGTGATCATAAAACCTAAAAGAAAGCACTATACAGTAACACTGGAGTAAAACCAGAAGTTTGTTCTGACACAAAACTTGTAAGCAACATGAAAAATATGGAACAATTCAATTGAGAAAACTAACGGCCTGTTTGTCTCAGAATTAACAATATCCATCTTGACACCTCAAACATGTGAACGCTATATGATTTATTCCTAAGTGACTCTCAGTTTTATATTAGAAATGAGTATGAACTCACTTAGTTACCCAGGGGAGATACTCTGAAAAAAATCTTATTCACGATATAGCAATGCATATTTTAACTTTTTCCTTTATATGTTACCTGTTAAATGACGCAAATGTGGTTTTTATTTTATGGCGCAACTGAAATATAACCTTGTGGCGCAATTGAAAGATTGGATTTTGTAAAAATTGGCGCAAATGCAATGCGCCCGTTATACGTGTATTACCGTCGGTAGTCTTCGGAGGTTAATTGAGTTAACCTCGATGGTTAATTAGATGGCGTCTAGACTTAAATACACACGAAATGTTGATACATATTATCGAGCCCATGCGTTATAAATTGTTTATTTTAGACTTTTTATAATTTGATTATACGTTTTAATATGTTATAAATCAAATATTAGAATTTGAGTCAAATCTGTGAACATGAATTTGACAGCTAATGCCCCTTTAAACTGATATAGAGTCATATAGGCTATTAATTGTAAAAGACAAAAATGTGTAAGGCTTGCTACTCCAAATATCTGTGGCAAATGGTATAAATGTTTAGCAATGTGGTAAATATATTATAATCTAATCCATGTAGCTCAGTGTTAGACAAATTTTACCCCCCCCCCCCCCCCCACCCCCAACCCCCTATAAAAAAGGAAAAAAATAAAAGCTGATCCTTATAACTTAGAGCGAAAATACTAGTAATGCAATTACTAAACAGGCTCGAAGAAGTTGCCATTTCATACTAGTACATAAAGTTGAAAATGAATGTTGAATGTTGAAAATCGAATGTTGAATGCTGAAAAACGAATATTGAACGTTGAAATCGAATGTTAAATGTTGAAAACGAATGTTGAATGTTGAAAAAACATTCTAAATGTTGAAATCGAATGTTGAATATTGAAATACGAATGTTGAAAATTGAATGTTGAAAACGAATGTTGAATGTTGAAAAGCGAATATTGAATGTTGGAATCGAATGTTGAAAAAAAAAAATGAATAAAAAAATGTTGAAATCGAATGTTGAATATTGAAATACGAATGTTGAAAACGAATGTTGAATGTTGAAAACGAATGTTGAATGTTGAAAACGAATGTTGAATGTTGAGAAACGAATGTTGAATGTTGAAATCGAATGTTGAATATTGGAAACGAATGTTAAATGTTGAAAACGAATGTTGGATGTTTAAAATTGAATGTTAAATGTTGAAAACGAATGTTGGATGTTGAAAAAGAAATGTTGAATGTTTAAATCGAATGTTGAAAAAAAAGAAATGAAAAAAAAAAAAATTGGAAAAAAAAATTTGAATGTTGAATGTTGAAAACGGTTGAATGTTGGAAACGAATGTTGAATGTTGAAAATCGAATGTTGAAAAAGAATGTTCAATGTTCAAAATCGAATGTTGAATGTTGAAAACGAATGTTGAATGTTCAAAATCGAATGTTGAATGTTGAAAACGAATGTTGAACGTTGAAAAACGAATGTTGAATGTTGAAATCGAATGTTGAAAAAAAAACAAAAAAAATGAAACAAAAAAAAGTTTGGAAAAAATTTTTTGAATGTTGAATGTTGAAAACGAATGTTGAATGTTAAAAAACGAATGTTGAATGTTGAAATCGAATGTTGAATGTTGAAAATGAATGTTGAAAAAAAAAAGAATTTGAAGAAAAAAATTGTTTTAACAAAAACAAAAAAAAATGAATGTTGAACGTTGAATCTTGAATATTGAACCAACTTGACATCCGTTTCAAATCTTCTTTTAATACTTTGTCTGAGCTGTCATTATAAACGGCCCTAGTTGACTTTACAGACAGTCCGAGTTGACTTATAAGTCAGTGCGAGTTGACTCGGTCCGAGTTGTCTCCGGACCGAGTTGTCCCGCATTCCCAGTGGCGACACCTGTTAGTTCTTGTAATTTGTCTGATTTCATTTTTTACCTCTGCTTTTAATCTTTTAACGTTTGGTTTTTTTTTTAATTTTATGTCTGTTTTCGTATTAGTCCTCTGTTGTCTGGTTTTTTTTTAGCTCACCTTACCTAAAAGGTCAAGTGAGCTTTTCTCATCACTTGGCGTCCGTCGTCCGTTAACTTTTTACATTTTGAACTTCTTCTAGAGAACCACTGAATGGAATATACCCAAAAATGGCATTAATGTTCCTTATGAGGTGCTAATCAAGTGTTGTTTCTGTATAGCCGATCCCTCATTCAAGATGGCAGCCAGCCGGGGACTTAGTTTAATATAGGCCCTATATGAAATACATACAAATGTCCTCTTATGGAGAACCACTGAATGGAATGTAACCAAACATGAAATGACTGTTTCTTATGAGGTGTTGACCAAGTGTTGTTACTTTGTAGCCGATCCCTCATCCAAGATGGCCGCCAGCCGGGGACTTAGTTTAACATAGTACCCTACGGGAAATACAAGCAAATGTTTTCTCCTAGAGAACCACTGAATGGAATGAAACCAAACATAGCAGGAATGTTCCTTATGAGGTGCTGACTAAGTGTTGTTACTTTGTAGTCAATCCCTCATCCAAGATGGCCGCCAGCGGGGACTTAGTTTAACATTGGACCCTATGGGAAATACATACAAATGTCATCTTCTAGATATCCACTGAATAGAATGAAACCAAACATGGCACGAATGTTCCTAATGAGGTGCTGACCAAATGTTGTTACTTTGTAGCCGATCCATCATCCAAGATGGCAACAAGTGCCGGACTTAGTTTAACATAGGACCCTATTGGAAAATCATACAAATGTTTTCTTCTAGAGAACCACTAAATGGAATAAAACCAAACATAGCAGGAATGTTCCTTATGAGGTGGTGACTAAGTTTTGCTACTTTGTAGCCAATCCCTCATCCAAGATGGCAGACAGCAGGGGACTTAGTTTAACATAGGACCCTATGGGAAATGTTTACTAATGTCTTCTTCTAGAGAACCACTGAATGGAATGTAATCAAACATAGCAGGAATGTTCCTTATGAGGTGTTTACCAAGTGTTGTTACTTTATAGTAGGTCTCTCATCCAAGATGGCCGCCAGCCGGGGACTTATTTAACATAGGACCCTATGGGAAATATATACAAAAGTCTTCTTTTAGAGAACCACTTCATGGATTGAAACCAAACATGGCATGAATGTTTCTAATGAAGAGATGACCAACTGTTGTTACTTTGTAGCCGATCCATCATCCAAGATGGCCGCCAGCAGGGGACTTAGTTTAACATAGGACCCTATGGGTAATACATACAAATTTCTTCTTCTAGAGAATCACTGAATGGAATGAAATCAAACATGGCATGAATGTTCCTAATGAGGTGCTGACCAAGTGTTGTTACTTTATAACCGATCCATCACCCAAGATGGCCGCCAGCCGGGGACTTAGTTTAACATAGGACCCTATGGGAAATACATACAAAATGTCTTCTTCTAGAGAACCACTGAATGGAATGAAACCAAACATAGCAGGAATGTTCTGTATGAGGTGGTGACTCAGTGTTGTTACTTTGTAGTCTATCCTTCATCCAAGATGGCTTTCAGCAGGGGACTTAGTTTAACATAGGACCCTATGGGAAATATATACAAATGTCTTCTAAATAATCGCTAAATGGATTTAACCCAAACATGGTATGTATGTTTCTTATGATGTGCTGACGAAGAATTGTTACTACGTTGCTTATCTGTTATCCAAGAGGGCTGCCAGCAGGAGACTTAGTTATAGGAATTACATGAAAATATTTTGTTCTAAATAACCACTGAATGGAATGAAACCAAACATGGGATGAATGTTCCTTATGAGGTGCTGACAAAGTGTTATAGCTTTGATGTCGGTTTGTCATCCAAGATAGCTTCAGAAAGGGAGCTTAGTATATAACCCTATAACTTAGTTTAAATACAAACCAATGTCTTCCGCTAGAGAACTGATAAATAGATTGAAACCAGTTATGGTATGAATGTTCCTTATGAGGTGTAGACCAAGTTTTGTATTAGTAAATATTGAGGCTACAATGTACCTTGACATTTTGCATTTTACATGTTCAAATAATCTAATTAAAACCAAGTGAGCAATTCATACTCTCATGACCTCTAGTTTTTTTTTAACTGTGTGTCTGTTTTCGTTTTTGATGTCTGTTTTTAATTGTTTAACATATGGTTTTTTTAATATTATTTCTGTTTTCGTTCCTCACGTCTGTTTCGTTTTTTTACCTTTGTTTTAAATTGTATGTCTGTTTTTGTTTTTGAAGTCTGTATTTGATTTTAACGTCTGTTTTTGATTTTAACGTCTGTTTTTTAATTTAATGTCTGTTTTCGTTCCTGACGTGTGTATATGTTTTTGATCTCTGTTCTTAATTTGTTTATCGTCTGCTCTCACATTTTATGTCTGTTGAAGTTTTTGAAGTCTGGTTTTGGTTGTCTAACGTCTGTTTTTCTTCAAGTTTGCCCAAATGGCTGCCCATATGTTTCTACACCAATTACAATGTTACGCAAAGAATTTTTACTAAGCCCATGTATTTTTTTACATTAACATAAATCAGTCAACTTTCATTGAAATTACCACTATGAACAGCTAAAAAATAGATAGATAAATTAAATTACCTTTTACTACATGACCAATCAAAGGTTAGATTGTCGTTTCCTTCATAACCTTTTTCCATATCGTACGAATGTGTTAAAGCATCTAATGAAACCGTGGCTTTCCCCAATAAAGCTTGGCGGAGCGATCCACCGTAGATAAGGGCATATGGTGGAGGTTTTATAAACAGCAAATACGTTGGTTCAAAGAGATACGTTTCTGGTGTGCTAACATTTAGTACAACCTTAAATAAACCTTGTGGGATGCTTCCTTTTGTAAATCTTATGGAACCCAATGGTTGTACTGGGGGATTATAATCGAAAGCATGTTCACTTCCATTAACAACTTCGTATATTTTCCATTCATATTTTACTTCTTTATCAGAACAGTTTACAGACATTCTGTTTGATAAGTCCACATCTTCGGATGTCGAGAGCTTGAGTGGGTTGTCAATATTAGAATATTGTCTGTCGAACATTCCTGTCATGGGGAAGCATTCGTTTTGAACAAAAACTTTTGAGATTTTCTCAGTTCTATCGTATTTGTTGTAACATGTGACATTTACTGTAGGAAAACCAAGAGTTAAGTACGTGAAGTGATAAATCAGAGGATTTGTATCTGTGATATTTTGTATTTTTTTACGTTGCTGTCTATCAATCATGTCACCAAATTCGAAGACACATTCTACATTTGGTAAATTAACCGATAACGGATGTTTTGTTACATTGATAGTTATGATACCAGGAGGAAGTTCGATGATAGTATTAAAATCAACTACAATCGCTGTTAAATTGTAATCTGCATAAATGGGTGAATCAAGATAAATGATCTCAGTATTGACACCAAAAGAAGCTATAACGTTTGGATAAAATACACCATATTTCATATAGGTATGCGAGTGAAGAATTGAATTATTGGAACTTGAAAAGTTGAATGATTGAGAATCGTCAGTGAAGAGTTTTAAAGAGCCGTTACTGGTTCGCTCGGAAATGTTAAATACAAATGTTGTTGAACCGACAGCTCCGATGTTTATGTTTGTTGTGAAATCTATAGCTCCAATCATCAAAGGAAGATCTACTTTTAATGTTTCTCTGCTTGTTAAATTATGGATGTTAACAACTATTGCGAAATTTCCTCGTTTTGTATAGCTATGTTCAACCACTGATTCAACTATATTCGATTCATCGGAACCATCGCCGAAATCAAATGAAAACGTAACATTGGGAGGAAATCGTACACACCTAAACACGGATATGTTAAACTCGATCTTTGAAGAAAAATCTTTAACTTTTTTATCATTGCCAAGGGAAATGTTGTTATACACAAGCCGTGGATAGGTAAATGAAAAATCATTAAGTGTTATTATTTTCATTTCTAGTTGCGTTTGTAAGATAACTTCGCTTACATTGTTAACGCACCGAACTGTTATGTCTTTGTTGCCTTCGCCTGTGTAAATGTGTGGTATTCTGAACGGCCTTGTGTATTGTATATCAACATTTTCAAACGTTATATTCGGCATCATAAGATCTGGATAGAAATAGCATGTTACATCGGTTGGTGGTTCTTCGTTAGAGATTAACGTAATTTCTAATTCGATATTTCCATCTGGTATTGGGTACTGATTGAGAGGTACAGCTGGTGGAGATATTGCTAGCTCTGTTATAGGATACTGGATTGTAATGTTTCTTTTACAGAGTATTCTGGTTGCTGGATTAGAAGCCGTTAGTTCGATTTCATAGATACCTGGAAACGAATAACTATATGTCCAGGGTGTGCTATCAAAGTGTGTAAATAAAGCACCAGGTTTACTATTCCGTTCATTTCCATCCCCATACAAGATGGAAAAAACAAATCCATTGGGAAGATAGTTTTGGAACTTGAATTCTATATTTGTACTTGTATTTGCAAATTGAGGTACACCAAGTGATAGTAGGGTGATATCATCCGACACCAAAACTGTTATATTTTGAAAATATTGGGAACTCAATTGTGAGCTAATATTAAGGTTCACCATAAATTGTCCTTGCTTTAAATACGTATGAAAAATACTATATCCTGATGTTAACAATGTGTCATTAATTGTATCATTTAGATACAAAGTCTCAGAGCTTTCATCCCCGAAATCTATTCTTAGCGTAAAATCTCCCATGGGAAACCGTTCAACCGAATCTGTGGTCAGAATAAATTCTGCGTCATTTGTAGAATTGACAAGTTGTTCATAGACTGAAAAATTGAAACCTGTAACTGGATTCAATACAGACGTTAGCAAATCAGTTTTCACTTCATAGCTAGCTTCATTAGTAGCTACTGAAGTAATATTGAAATTTCCAATCACGGAGTAACTATAACTGACTGAACACTGACGTACGATATCTTCACATATGACGTAAGCAGTGTGGTTATCGTTCATGATCCAATCAAAATGAACATTACTTCCGGATGACAACATGGCTGTCAGTTCCATCGACATGTCTATGAGGACTTCGGCAGGTGCATCAATCTATGCAGATAAATTTGCAATTAAATAGGGAAGATTGATAATGGTGTTTTTGATGTATAGGTTCTAGGCACACAAAAAAAACGGATACCAGTAGGTCATTAGTGGAACTAAAATTTCTATCAATTCCGAACATGTACATTCATTAACAGTTTTATATAAAACATATATCTTTTGCCATAATTACCATCCAAATTAATGTTCGTTTCAAAGACTTTGAAAAACATTTAGAAATTTTACGTTTTTTGAACAGGGTATTATAAAATTTAGATACCTTGCTTATTGAATTAATAATGTCTAGAAACATTTTGTTAAATGTTTACATGCCCTAATGTATCTTATTTTATTCTAGATCATATTTGATGAATTGAAGAGGTTATGGAATTAAATTCAACAACAAAAAAAACAACGTAAGGTACACAAACACACAAAAGAAAAAAAAAATCGGAAATCATCTTATAGACTTCAAATTCAAGAATAGAAAGTGTCAATACAATATCTGCCTATAGTATTGATAGCTATCTAATACTTACTGTAATGTTAGAAATGGTTTCTTCGTATCTCAAAACCAAATTTTCTAAATGTTCTCCATTGGTATTTGTTATCATTAACAAAATTTGATAGACTCCAAAGACTTTTGTACTGAGATCATCTGTTGCCACTTTGAACCATCCGATCTTGTTGATATTGTCTGACATAACAGGCAATGTTGTATTAACTTCATCAATGATTACTGCTGATGCCGAAATATTTGGTGATTCTATCCACTCAAACGTTGCGTAGGTCATAGTAAGGTCATTCGGAAACAGGACCTCTGCGGCTGTTGTTAAAGCAAATTCTGAATCAAGAAAACAAAACTTTGAGATACATTATGAAGACGACGTTTCTTGCTTTCCGGTCAGAACAAATTTTGATATCTTATAGGAAGTATTCGGACTTACAACTTTAAAATAAGTATTCGGTTTTGTTTCAATTTGTATGTTTTACATGTTTATGAATCTTGAAACTCCATTTGGCAAAAACCAAAATTTAGAGTTTTGTAATAACACGCCAATTATATGATAAAATATTAAAATGTATTCAGGGGATTTGATGAAATTTTGCATGCAACTAGAGCACGAGAAACTTCACATGAACATCAAATATCTATGTAAGTCTTATACTTTCTGTTATACTAGAAATTTAATACTAGGATCCGGAAAATAGAAGCACAGTTTACAGGGACGTTTCCAGGGTTCGAGGAGTAGAAGGGGGTAAAATGGTAAAAATCCCGCCGATCGCAGTGCAATTTTTTTCATGATTTTAAGATTTTTAAAAATCCAATCATTGGGGCATACTTCCTCTCCCCCTTTTCCTCCCCTGAATGCAATACTCTAATGCACGTAAATACCAAAAGTTCCTCAGAAAATTAACTTTAAATTATTATTTTTCGCAATCCTCTCCTTTAATTTGTTTTAAAATGATATGTTATTGCTACAAAAAAATCGATTTATTGAAATTAAATTTTTAGATGGTCATCCAATTGGTTTGTTTTTGAATAAATAATTGTATATTTTGCTCATCTTAAAAAAAGGCCCGAAAAGGTATGAATTAGCATTGTGCATCGAAATTATTTTCTCTTTCTTTCCACGTTTTGAGATAATACAGATACACGATGAATGAAATATATAGCAGAATTAAGTTTGGTGACCTCCTTTTATTTGATATCAATAAAACGAAAATCTTAGTGGCAATAACATGTATTTTGTAAGATTATTTGCAGGACAGGTTTTTTTTAGAAAAGAAATTGATTGTCGATACATTCAATATTTGCTTGAAAGATTTACGTGTACTTTATACATTTGTACTTATTTCAATATTTAAATTGGTATATCTTTGAAAATATAGTAGTTAATTTCATATTTTTTTTCGATATTTATATGCATTTCCACATGCTCTAAACGCTTGCGTAAAATCAATGCGGTCTTCCATTTAAGTACCTGTCACCTAAATATATCAACCAATGTAAATTTTTCAAGTAGAAAAAGCAATTATCCATTTTCTCTAATAATTATACATAACAAACTCATTTATGTAGCCATTATTATCAGATTTATAGTAGCTGCATTAATGGTATGTACATTTACCGTAGATGATCAGTTTTCTCATATAATTAACTTTTTGGAACCTTTTTAACGAAATTCCCTTTGTTTAGAAAAGACCTTTACAGTAACATATCTTCGAAATTCTAATTTCTTGAATACTAGTATGCACAGGTTTTTCCAGTTTCAGGGCAAATTAACTGCTTTATCCATCAATTGGAAACTGATATTCAAATTAAGACCATTTCATAATTTATAAGCACGCTCATGTAAAAAAAAGTATTGTCGACTTTCATTTAAAAAAGAATAATAGAAGCAAGCTGATAAAATGGAAAAAGTTTTTTTCAATAAACTGTTGACACAAACATGTTTTCTCGCTTGTTTCTTATTTTGATAGTATAATGCAAATATTGATATATCTGTAAATGATGCAAAATGAAAGATGAATATATATATCCCGACTTACGGTACAAAAAAAGGAAAGCAATATCCAACACTATTCTCGTGTATGTATTTTGAGACTAAACGCCTTCATAATAATCTTAGTAACTTATGACCAATTCATTGAGCTCGTTATGAATATTATATACTAGTATTAGTTCATGCATTGACCTAATTGCATAATTTAACATGTAAATTTTGCAAAAAGTTCAGTCAATGAACCATGTGTAAATATTTATTTCCAAAGGTATGACGAAATTATATACGCCTTATGATAACTTAAAACCACCATGTTTACAAACTTTGAATATATAAATAAATATATTTATCCAGATATTTACAACAATGTACAAGTAGGACATTCTTTCCAAAGACAAAAATCATGTCGGAAGAGAGCTATATATCGTATTTCAAATACAAATCAATTCATTTTGGTCAGAGACGTCCTTCGATGACAAATTTAATAAAAACATATAACATTTCCAAATGTGTATCACAATGCCATGCATCATTTGTACTCTTGATGATTACATTCCAGTAGGATTTGACAACTTTGCGATTTGCACCCTATTTCTGGAACACATGCAGAAGATATTCGCCTTACCTCTTGCTAAACAAGCTGATGAAAATACATGACTTTGAGGAAAATGGCAATGAGCTTTGATTTACAAAATTGTAACAAATTAAATGCTAGATGATTGATTGGTTTTTAACGTTTAATTGCAAATATAACATGCATATCAGGACGAGAACATCTTAGTGTGATATCAATATGAATCATGTTATGAATTAGTTCTAAACGCTGACCCGGGTATTTTATATGCTAGTCCACCAGTAATCTACAGAAAGACAACTCATCAATCACAGACATATTATTCAAATTCGAGCCGACCAACTTTAGTCCTTACTCCTGTATGACGCGTTCATAGCTAAGAAGCAGCAGACGCAAATTTTCAAGATTTGTTATTACCCATACCCATGGCCAATACATTTGAGGCGAACACGCTTGTATGACACAACCGAGGCTGTTACAAATTACCCCAAAGGAAATAGCTATTTACATTTGAAAACAATACTTGATCAAATTCGTGCGTCCGAAGAGCATTTCTGGATTACACGAAACAAGCAAATAAGGTGCTCTTAAACTTTCAATTGGTCTGATTAATTATCCGATAAGTTAGTTGATTAGCCTGAGCGCCCGAAGAGAATCACCGACCTTCGAATAGAAAACTAGCAATCTTAATCAATTAAGATTGGAGTCGTGCCGACCTGCCACGTGCGGAATTCGAACTAACAACCTCAGTGTTGAAACAGTAGTTTGGCTACTCAATACACATTTGTCCACAAATCACTACAGAGGAAAACAGACTAAAAAAATCAACAACATAAACCCTAACCAAAAACGTGGGTGACGTTAAGTGCGTCGAATAAGGCGAGCAATGGCAAAGTTTTATTTTGAATTTCTTGTACCCTTTTGGAAACAGAACATTTATAGCATATGTAATGTTTTTTGTTTGTTGGGTTTTTTTCACTACACTTTCAATGTTAAAGTCATATGAACTTTCAAATTAAAAAAAAAGTTGAATGTTTTATATACTTGAATAAATAAGTTTTACTATAAAACAAGTGTACGTGAACTTTCTTGTAACAGAAAATCCTTTATTTTATCAAGTTATCCGTTAATACATTATTCGTCAAGACTGAAATCGGTAACATGTAGCTTTATGAATAGAATGAGCTGTAGGATATACGGTAACCCAGAGATTCCTAAAACGGAAAGGACAATTAGAGGTCTACCAATATGTTTGGAAAATGATTCATATTGTTTTTATAGCATATAACAAATGATTAAACTATATTGCTGAATTTGTCGATAGAGAACATTTTTGATGTTTTAACATAAATGTACCTTTTATTACACAGCCTTCAAAATCACATGTATCTATCTCCCATAAATCTCCTGTACACATCTGATTCCCAATACATTCCCTTGTCCTGTTCTGTTCACAATTGCTGGAACAAGTCCCGTTTTCCCATTCAGTCCAATCTGTGAAATTTTGAATACATTAATTATTCAAATTATATATATATGAGAAAATTACTAAAAAAGATAATAACGGTTTCAATCCTCACATTAACTAGCGCATTCACTGCTTTCACTTTCAGTTTCACTTAAATAAGCTCGCATTTAAATATACTACGAAAAACACAATCATGAATATAAGTTTGTGATTTCAAATTATATATTCTTTACCCAAACCCCCCCACATTTTGTCCAAAGTCAGGATCCCATAATTCAGTGGTTGTGAATTCGAATCTAGTTATGATAGATGTGTTCGACTCCTTAATTGATTAGAATTGCCAGTTTGCCTGTCGATGGTCGGTGGTTCTCTCCGGGTACGTCCTCCAACAACAAAACTGACCATCCCGATATAGACAAAAAAGGCTGACAATAATGTTAAGAGTGAAAAAAATGTTCAGTTAATCTAATTTCCTTTATAAAATTAGGGTTAATTAAAACATTGTATTTTATCAGCTAAGATTGCACCAAGTAATCGGCTCAACTATTGACAAGGATATATAGCACATGTCTCAACAATGTGTGTGCCTCCACAATATTAAACTTTCTTTATTCATGGATTAGAGGTTCAACTAAAATTCTGTATTCAATAATATATAATTATGTTAAATTAACGAAATTTTTTATTTTTAATTTTTCGGCTTACAGTTGATCTGAGGTGACATAAATGGTTTCACCACAGGTTGGCGATTCGGGTATGTTTTATCTTCAAAGAAAGCACAATCTCCTAGGAAATATAACAGACCATCTCTTCTAATTTGCTGCATTAATGTGCATTGTTGTGAATCGTTCTTACGAAACAAAAACCACACCCGTATCAAAAATCCCATACAATATTGTCTGTAAACAACTCTGTTGGAATGGCATGATAATTCGACGATGCCAGGAATAATATGTTTCCTGTGGCACGATTTGTGGGTTCAACTAAATATAGCCATGTGACCGTGACCGTTTAACTTTCAAATAAAGTCTTCTAATCCTACCTGAACTGAATGTGTACCAGGTGTTGTGAATATTGGTTGAGAAACTCAATCTTTACAGTAGCCACAAGTGGACAGTCCTGTTAAAATTTCCTTTTGAAGCTTTGTTGCGAAAGAAATTATAATTCAACCTGATTTTTTTATAAACATGTTATAAGTTTTAAGGAGAGATGGGGAGAAAACACACAAAACTCCACAAGTAGGCATTTGCTTGATTGCATTTATTTTTCAAATAGTATATGAATATGTAATGTTATTCTTGATATATATTATATTTGAAGAGACCCATCTTTTTCAAGTACGAATAGTCGGTGTCGAGAGTTATTGAAAATATCTATGTAAGTGGTAGTTATTATTTCAAACTTAAGCATTCAATTTTTCGCCTATTAACTGTCAATCAAATCAAAAATTACATATGCGTACTGTTTTGTTAAACGACTAATTGAAAGCTTACATACTAGATTGCAGGATACTTCCAAAATATCATAAGAAATTATAAGTACTTGATTGCCAATTTTTATCTTAGATTTATTTATATGTCGTTATCTTCAACTTGCATTCCTAAACAAACATGTACTCCTACTATCCGAGACTACGGATACACGTTTGTTTTAATTGTTGTAGGTAGTTATGCATTTTTTAAGCAGAACAAAACGTTATTTGACGATTTAACATAATGGCCGGTATCTGAATCAAGAAACTAAACTCTTTACATATTCAAATTCACACAAGATATGGCAATTGATCAAAGTTTTTGTTTCATTATTGACATGAATCAAGTAAACAACAATCAATCAATTGGTATGTGTATTGACAGCAATACGTTAAAAATCTAAACCAACATGAAATTCCTAATTTAGAAAAAGCATGAAGATAAAAACAAACAATTACGATATGCTGAATTTGAATGGTACATGTACATAACAATGCGGAAGATTAAACAAGTTTATTTAATGTCTATTTTCAAGACCAGCAATGTAAATAAGAAGATGAGGTATGAGTGCCAATGAGACAACTCTCCATCAAAGTCACAATGTATAAAAAGTAAACAATTATAGGTCAAAGTACGGCCTTTAACACGGAGCCATTGCTCACACCGAACAGCAAGCTATAAAGGGCCCCAAAATGACTAGTGTAAACGATTCAAACAGGAAAACAAACGGTCTAATCTATATAAAAAAAAACGATAAACAAGAAACACCTATGAACCACACCAATAAACAACAACCACTGAACCATGTTTCAACTAACAATTATGCATCAATTCGAGGATCATTGTGAAACTATAAAAACAGCCGAACATCATCATGTCTTAATTTCCTGATTCACTAACCATCCTACTATTTTTATTATCTCTACCAACCGGCCTTTTTCAGTCATTAAATTTAATCTTGAAAAGTAAATCATTTTACATGTATTAAACTATATTTTGTATTTTTGAACATTTTTGTTATGCAATTTTGTACTTGTATGCCTTTATTGGTCAATTTGATTTTGTGAACATTATTGTATATTATTCATATCAAAATCATTACTTTAGTTTCAAATTGTAACTCCATTTTGGCATATTATCAAAAAATTCTATCCATTTCAATTTAGACCCCCATCTACGCTAATGCAAATTTACACCAGAAAGAACTGCATGTGTAGAAGGGAAACATGGGAAATATCGAGTGCATATTGTACACGATTACGAGGATATAAATTCATCTTCAATGTAATCAGGAAGGTAACCAACGAGTCCATACTGTTTTGGAATGTCAATGATATCAGGAATAAATCCCTAGTGTTTCCTTTGGGTGTCTATAAAGAATGTAAACAATCTGGTGAAAAATATCCTCTTAGAAAGAGAGGAACTGTCTAATGCACCAAGTTTTTGTAGGAATATGAATTTACTTTTGTCAATATATCTTGTAGTTAGATGAATACCAAGAATACTCCAGCACATATCATATCGAGTCGAAGGTTTCAAGTCCAGAATATGATTGCTTCACTAAAAAATGTTGAAACCGGTTCAAAGTATCGTTGTTATAAGATTTCCTGTTATTCCACATCTCACATTCGTACAAAACACTGGGCAGTATCACAGTTTTATATAGTTAGAGTAATACACAAGGATTGGTTGCGTTTTTCTTTATACCATTCAACGCAAAGTATGCGTTTCTACCTTTTCTGTATGAACTTTCAGCTCTTTGATTTGCTTTAAATCGAGATACATAAATGCAGATAGGTATTTGCTATCAGAACACGTTCGTTACCAATAAACCATGGAAAAAACTGACATTGATCTCTTTTGCATTTACAGAAAATTGAATAATACACGACTTATTGGCATTGAAACGAAAACGCCATTTCTTGGAATATTGGTTATACACATTGAGCAAACGTTGTAAATATACTATTGATGTGGTAATACATGATATGTCATCAGCAAGAGCTGGTGCACAACAGCTGATATATTGAAAATACCTGTATTTGGATTAAATTTTTCCAGATCACAAATTAAATCATTTATAAATACTAAATACAATAAATCTGAGAGCACACCTCCTTGTCTTACACCTTCTAATAAGAGAAGAAATCTGTTTGACACTGATTGACAACAACTGCACTTTTTGTATTACAATGGCAGTCATTAATTATTAACCATAGCTTGTACATTAAACCTAGTCTCCATACAGTATCGAATGCTTTCCTGCTATCCAGAAATGCTACAAAAATTTTAGTAAACAATTCAATATCATGAAATATAGTTTCATATAAATTAAAGGATGAATCAAGACATCCAAGACATTTCTGAAAACCTTATTGCTGAGGGTTCGGAAAGACATTTTCATCAAAGACATACAACATCAATCTTGATTTAATCACATGCTCAAACACTGTGAGTACACATGGAAGTAAGGTGATCGATCGGTAACTGTCCGTTGAAGTCTTAAGCTTATTGTTGCCTTTAAATAATGGAACAAGAAGACTAAGTTTCCTGCCATTCGAGATACGACCTTTGCTCACAACTAGGTTGAATAACTATGTTAAACATATAACGACAGTATTCCCACCATACAACAGATGTTCATGTATAATTTTGTCATGGCCACTAGCTTTTCTGCAATTTAAGAGTTTAATTATACCATCGACTTCACTTTCTTGGATAATACCGTCTGGGAAATACACGTTTTTTCCACAACAAGATTTTAGTATTTTATTGTAATCAAGTTCTGTCTGTTGTTTCGTGTCATTATCATAAACTTCATCTCTGTCAGGCTGGTAAAGTTTCGAAAAGTAGTCGATAAACGCATTAGCGATGCTTTCGGGAGTGTTGCATATATTGTCATCTTGGATTATTTCCCGTTAAATTTTGACGAGACAGTTTCCTTACAACTAGGTTGAATAACGATGTTAAACATATAACGACAGTATTCCCACCATACAACAGATGTTCATGTATAATTTTGTCATGGCCACTAGCTTTTCTGCAATTTAAGAGTTTAATTATACCATCGACTTCACTTTCTTGGATAATACCATCTGGGAAATACACGTTTAATGAGTTTCCAAAAAAGACGGATATCGTACTCAGCCGCCTTATTAATGTCATTTATATTGTTCATACGTAGCCTGTTGTATATTTCTGAATTCATGTTTCGCTCTCTTGTAATTCTTATATGAATCGTGATGCATACCTCTAGGGCGACCATCAATAACCCAGCCTTTTCGTAATATCCTCTCCTCGTGAGCAATCTTAAGACCAGAGGTCCAATATGGTTTAGTAAATTGATTAAATCCGCACTTAGGAATGTTTTATCTGCTGCAAAATGTAAAATAGTCACCATATCGTTGTATATAGTATCAATGTCTAGTTCTTTTTCTCTATCTCTAACTGAACCCTCACTAAGGATTTCATAAGACTTTAGCTGCCTATGTATACTACTAGTTTCATTCATAAGAATATAATCAATCATTGATGTCTTATTAATAAATGTATAATCTGGCCCTTTATGTTTAATTTTTCCACCTGAAAACAGCAATTGACATCTTTTAACAAATTTCATTAGCTCAACAGACTTGTACCTGTTTGAACATAATTTTTCTTTCTCAAGACAAGTGGCATTTAAGTCCCCTGCGATTATAACATTGCCATAATTACTGTTATTTGTGTATAATGTATCTAATTTACCAAGTTCATTTCTATAGTTATCTACAGATTCATCAGACGGTAAATATGCACCAAAAATATATAATGACCCTTTAGATGGGCTTTTGATTTCAAGGCCAATAATTCAATCTGAGTTCTTATCATAAATTTCATTGATAGAGAAATTGCAGTGTGCTATTATACAACTTATAAAAGTTAGGCAGAGAATCAGCTTTACATCTACATTTGTATCCTTGCTCAATACTTGAATAATAATTTAAGGATTTCTTTTTAAGTTTATGTATGTTCAGAGATAATACAAACATCACAATCAATATTTCTTAATAAATTACATAAACCTTTATTAAACATACAGTAGAGGACATAATGCCTCTTTCATTCCATGCTAAAAGTTTTAGACTAGACAGTATAAGCAACAAGGTAACCAAGTTCACAAGAGTGAATAATATATTACACTGCATTTTAATTGATTATTGTGAGTCTGGTTCATATTGAGCATCATCCTTAAAGCGTTGATTCCATACACGGTTGCTTAACCACTTTCTGCAATAAACACCTTTCGGCCAAAAGTTTTCTGTTTCAACAATTTCTGCGCAGTTTTCTGCGATGTTAAGCTTTGCAGATATCCTGCGGTCATTGTTCCTCGTGCTGAACAAACGTAAGTATGTCGCACGTAAATTTTTATTTTCTAAATAACTTAAGATGCCAGACCACGTAGATTTTGAGTCAATTCCCTATAGGTAATACCTAGCCGTTCTATTCTTTGTAATACAAAAAAAAGTTTTCATTTGTTGTTTCAACATTGCCTGTCAATCCTTTAAGTTGAACGGGTATTTTATACGTAATGTGACTGTTTTCCGTATTTTGTTTCGAAATGTCTATGTTTTCTTCGCTTTGCGTTTCACGCCTCCTGTTATCATTATTATCATTGCCGTTAGACGATTTTTTCTCTCCGTTTTGTTTATCAGTTACGGGTGATCGCCTGTCTGGTGTTTCTGTAGGTGATAACTGACCACATCTCGTATTAGAGTTCACCTGTATAGTGTGTGGACTATCTGGGGTTCCCGGTGGGATTGCTTTAGAAGCATAACATTGTTTCGAGTTCCATTGTAGATCGCTGATATTCTTTTGTAGACTAACGCACAATTCACTATGTCGCTCGAGTTCGGAGTCAAATCTATTTACATTTGCTGTATACGAATTATAGTCAAATTCTCCAATAGCTTTTGATTGTTGGTTAATTAACTTGTGGTTAGCGTCGTACTGTGTAAATTTTCGTTCGTAATTGATTAGGTGTTGATTTAATCGAGCATTCGTGCTCGAAAGTTCTGTTTTTAATTTGTCGTTTTCAGTTTTTAGGTTTTTGATAGTTCTGTTATTTTCGGTTTCGTTTTTCTCTAATTGTACTACTCTTTCAAGGAGTGTTTGTACAGTTACCGTCATGTCGATGCTATATTACATTCTTGGGTCACAGTTTTATTTTGATCACTAATTGATTTATGATCATCTTTTCTGAAAACATCATCAATGCTCGAATCATCACCGTTAATGAACATATATATCATGTAGCAGTCCTTTGCATATTTTTGTGTAGATGAACTTTTGTTAGTGCTTTTTCGGGTAAAAAGTTTTCCCATCGAACACCCCTGAATGGATTTTGCTCTGCTTGCTAAGATACTGCAATACCAAGCTATCGTATTTTCAGAATTATGGGTCAAATTAATGAGCTTTAAGATATAGGAATCTCTTGGGAGATCAGAGAGTTCTTGGTCCAACAAGAATATAAATTCTTGGTACGGTAAGAAATCGGCCAGTTGAGAGTTCTGATCGAGTCTCTTGTTATTCATCAATGGCGTCATTGTTGTTTACACATGAACGGCTTGGGGTTTTTATTTTGATTAATATTTGACCATTTGGCTGTTTTGAGGTAAATACCCCCTGAAAGTATCGTCATGTACTTCTGGCGTACCATAGGTCTCATTTCCAATGTTTGAAGTTAGTTTTAAATCAGATAATTCACTGTTGAAATCACTAAGTCGATACAACACGTAATAAACATCGGCAGCCATCTTTTTTTATATTTTTTTCTTTTTTTTTTCTTTCATATAACGTCTTGGAAAGGAATTAAATGTCTTTTCATTTACACTTCAAGATGTTAACTTCCCATTTCTATGTAGCAACATTCCAGCAGCGCTTGTATATGGAGTTTATATCTCCAAGTTGGTACGCTATTCCGGAGCTTGCATTTCATATCATAGTTTCTACAATATGTCCTGTATAGAGGATGCTGCTTACAAGCAAGCTATTAAACCAAGAGTTCCAAGAGGTGAAGTTGAAATAATCCTTTAGAACAATTTAATGATGCCATAACGAGTTGGTTGACCGTTATTGGATATCAGTTTGACAGATGATGACGGATATTTTCCAACTATCGTAACCACAATGATTATCCCGTCCTTTGTTCCTCGAATAAAACTTTAAAACAAATTAGACTTACCACCTGTTTTGTACTTTCATGTGCATCACGAGAGGTACCACATGTAGAGCAGGATATGATTACCCTTCCGGGGCACCTGAGATCACCCCGGTTTTTGGATGCTTTCGTGTTACTCTGTCTTTAGATTTTTATATTGTGTTTTGAATACTGTTGTTTGTCTTTTGATAGTTTTACAGTTTTTTTTCATGGCGTTGTCAGTTTGTTTTCGACTTATGAGTTTGAATATCTCTTTGATAACTTTCGCCTCTTTTTGTCAAATCAATAATTTTTCAAAAGTTTAGTTACAACTTTATTTAATTCCACATCCAGCGTATAATTCAACACAAAATACAACTGTCTTGAATTAACTATAACTGAAATCTAAATTAAGAGTAAAGGAAATATAGTGCATTTTATAGATTAAAAAATAGTTTTTCTTTTCAGCTTTGATTGCATGAGGAATATTTTTAATGGTATGCCAACAGGGGGATCCAGAATTTGAAGTTTAGGAAAGCTCATAAGCATACAGTTTATGTACTAGTTCACTCACTAGAACGTTTAATGTTTAAAGTTATATAGTTATTTTATACTTTAATTACTTCATTTTTTCAATTTTTGTTTATCAACATTGTAATCAGAAATCCTGTAAAAATAATAGATGTCTTTGATATAAGTCTTAAATTATTTATAGGAATTCGTTGTTTTGAATGATTACAACACCTTATAAATTTCATCCATCCGAAGCGCTTTTCTGGATTTGTCTTCATCAGGTACGCGCAATGCCAAATATATGAACGCCAGGGATGTATAAATATGTCCAAACATATATGGATATGGATTAGAAAACAACAAAAAAAAAGGACATAAAAGAATTCTGCTAAGTTCAACTTTGTCTGACGGAGTTGGCACCTTATTTTCGAATCAATTTCTAAATTGATCAACGGTAATTTTTTAGAAAAAAAACCAACTTAGTACGAAAAACTTAAACATTTACACAAAAATTAAATATAATAAACAAATATTACAATATCAAATAACTTACCAGCAAAAACAGGTAGTAATCCAATAAATAAAGATATTGAAAGCATGGAGAGAAAAGTTTTCCTGCCCATGATATGCTCCTAATGTTGGCGTGAGAACATGTTGGTTGTGATCTGCTCATATAACTAAATATTATAGAAACATCATTACCTTTTAATCATCAGCTATGCAAGACTGATTACCTATAAGTATTTGTTGTCATCTGAAAATTCAATAATAAAACATTATGTTTCACCAATGAAACACAATACGATAATACTATGAACAAAAAAGCCAAGTTGTGAATATATCAAAACACCAGAAAATGCGTTTATTGGAAATTGATAATTTTAAGATTTAAGTAACTTACTAGAAAGATTGGTTATATAACCATTATAAAGGAGATACAATGGATAAGCGTTGGTTCGTTAAAAGATACCATGAACAAGGAGGGTAAATGATATATATTAATGAGCCAACGCTTATCCATTGTGTCTTTTATTTAACTATTGTTGAGACGTCTTTTCACATATCAGTTCTTTCATTAACTAGGCCCTTTTATCAGGAACCACCTGAAAATAGGGATAAATGATTCACAATAAACAACCTTTTATTTCTTCCAAGGAAATGCTTGTACCAAGTCAGGAATATGACAGTTGTTTATCAGTCGTTCAGTTGGTTGATATAGTGGAGCGTTTGGTTTTGTCAATTTATACGGACGTCTTCCCCTTTTCGAATTCAGCTTTGAGTTCGTTATTAATTTGTTACTACCTTTTTTTATTAGAACTATAGAGGTAGGGAATTCAAATCATGATAGAAATATAAAAACAAATTCGTGTGCATTTTTAATATACTGTGCTGGAAATTATCATGATACTGAATATTATCCATCATTTACCAAATAAATATTATTCGAAATAATTTATACGTAAATATACGATGTATTAGTATGTTATCGAATTTCTAGGAACAATTAACATCCTAAGTAATTTGAAAATATGCATTTGTAAAGATATATAGTAAAACAGATAAAATCACTCTTAAATTAAAAAAAAACTATGGACATATTGTATATTATCATTTAATTTTGAAATACGTGTAAAAGCCAATTATGCACAACAACAAAAAACCCGAAATAATCATTTCGCATTGCAAAAGTGTCAACAGTAACACACAAGATAAGATAAAACGGAAAACCAAGAGAAAATGGACAGAAAAAGAAAAAAGGGAGTATCGATCTTAAACTGAAACATCTTTACTTCCAACGTCAAAATTACAAGTCATTCATCTATACCTCGCGGCTACGTACTTATATTATACGAATTAGTTTAAACATATTTTATTTGGTAAATCTAAACAAAATGGATGAGACACAAGTAAATTATACTTATGAAGTCTTCTCCATAATAGAATATGAGTATATATATAATAATATTACGAGCATGCATGTAGGTTGCAATTCTGTAAATACTGACAATGCAATTTCCCATAGGAACTCTCTTTGCGGCTAAAACTGTGACACTTTTACTATGAAGTTTCGTGAAAAATGATATCCCAGAACGGAAAGTTTATATGCACTACTATTTTATTCAAAGGTCAAAATATAGGGCTGTGCGGCATATTTTCAACATTTATATGCCCTGAACTTCTAAGAGTTTAAAAAAAAAAGTAAAATCACAAAAATACTGAACTCCGAGGAAAATTCAATCGGAAAGTCTCTAATCACATGGCAAAATCAAATGACAAAACACATCAAACGAATGGACAACAACTGTATACTAAAATTCTATACTACCCTTACCTCCATTTTTGGACCTCCTAAGAATTAAAATTTAGCCGCTACCATGTTTTTTAATACTGATTACATTCCCAAGTGATGTCTCTATGAGATGAAACACAGGGTTCATCAATGGGAACCAGTACGTTAACAAATTAACATACCTATGAATATTAAATATCTCCCCAAAAGAGGCGTGGTTTGAGAAACAACTGTATTTACAAAGTGCAACCTATACAAACATTTATTCAAATAGAAAACTCTCTAAAAACACTTTTTCTCACAACAATACTTATTTATCAGAATTATAGCCTTAAAGAAATCACTGCATATACTCTAAGTTTCCTTTTACAGTACATTTTATACCCCTACCCCTGTTTCAATTTTTTAAAGATTTTGAAAACAAGACTCTAATTATTGCCAGCTTACCCTATGTGCATGTTATCTGACATGAACTGTCTAAAACCTGTTTGAAACTATTCTGATAACAAATTGAAAGCATTTTAGAATACTATAAATGTATTGTTTAGTAGTTAAGCATTCCAACATTCAAGATTATACAAAGTATCCAATTCTGCCTGTGTCTCCAGTCCACATCTTACTGTATGCCTATTTGTCAATGAAAGTTCACAATTTCTGCCTCAAATGGTCAGTTTAGAATTCTTGTCACAACAGTATCATCCCTAACCATATATCTAACATAAGTTAGTTAATATATGAACTAGAAGTGTTCAGACAAAACCATATTTGCAAAAGTTGTATTTATGAAGATATCAGTCTGGTGCATAAATTCACTAAAAGTTTGATTGAAATGACTGCTTACATCTGATTTTTGCATAACTTCCTAGCACAGTTATTGTTTACTTTACAAAAGACCTTTAAAATAAAAAAATCGTAGCATTTACAAGTTAAATTATCTGTTTTATGACTCAGGGGTAGGCATTTTTCTCTGTTTTTTGCCCCTGGGGCCTCACATTTCCTAATTGTTTTCCCTGTTTCTAGCAATGTGGAATATTTACTACATATTTAGGATAAAACACACTATTGTTAGTTTTATTGAGGTCTTTTTGTAATTCTAGCTTGTACTTTTTTATGCCGCGGTCACAAAAAAGCACATTTAGGCGTTACGGCTTACTTTTGGGTTATCGACAGGACAAAAACACCCCACCAAAAATATTTAGGAAGAATCAATGAGTCGCAATTACTGCGAAGAGTAAATATAAGCACTTCTAAACAATTTAAATTACAAATAGGCATATATTATTAATTCATTTTGAATTCAGGGCTTTAAGTAAACCATGCACACTGTAAACTGTGAATTTATGCTGAGTCATCATAGTTAAGGCCCAGGATTTTCTCAATCTTCATGAAATATTTATAAAACTTCATATTTGAGTTAAATTCTTTAAAATCTCTGAGATAAACCAGATTTTGTGAAACTCTGTATGTTCTATTTTTTTAACCCTGTATAGGTTGCAATTCTGTAAATACTGACAATGCAATTTCCCATAGGAACTCCCTTTGCGGCTAAAAGTGTGACACTTTTACTATGAAGTTTCGTGAAAAATAATATCCCAGAACGGAAAGTTTATATGCACTACTAGTTTATTCAAAGGTCAAAATATAGGGCTGTGCGGCATATTTTCAACATTTATATGCCCTGAACTTCTAAGAGTTTAAACTTATACTAAAATTCTATACTACCCTTACCTCAATTTTTGGACCTCCTAAGAATTAAAATTTAGCCGCTACCATGTTTTTCAATACTGATTACATTCCCAAGTGATGTCTCTATGAGATGAAACACAGGGATCATCAATGGGAACCAGTACGTTAACAAATTAACATACCTATGAATATTAAATATCTCCCCAAAAGAGGCGTGGTTTGAGAAACAACTGTATTTACAAAGTGCAACCTGTAAAATGAACAAATTCATTAAATATTATACGAACTATAAATAAAAAGAAGAAAAGAAGAAGCAAATATTGAGAAATCATATTTTTTTGTGATGATGACTTAGGTTTTGATGATAATGTTGGTCCGTGCCATTATCTATAAAACTTTATTAGGTACTAGAAATCTGTTTGACTTTTTAATAAAATCTTTAACATGTTTGAAAATTAAGAGCTTCTGTTCATTCGAAAGTTCAGAGTCTCCACAAATGAACAGTTTAGTATCTTAAACAAAGTTTTCGGTAAACCAATTAAGATTGTTGAGTAAAGTTTCTCTACATGAAGTGTATTTTGGGCAAACGAAAAAGAAATGATGAACATCCTCATTATCATATCCACACGGACACACGGACCGTACAGATAATACGTTGCAACTTTACTCTGGACACTATCGTGTTTCAATTCTTTCTTAGATTTAGATATAGAGTCGATGTTGCGAATTTTTAATCACGCTTATTTACCAAGTCAGGAATATGACAGTTATTATCCGTTCATTTGATGTGTTTGAGCTTTTGATTTTGCCATTTGATTACGGACTTTCCTTTTTGAATTTTCCTCGGAATTCAGTATTTTTGTGATTTTACTTTTTTCATTCTCGTATTGTGGATGGAATAAAACATTCAGTAGTAAGGGAAAGTCTATCAATTGGAACAATGATATTTCGACCGTTTCGCAACAGATAGTTGGTTGTACTTTGAACACAAGGGGAACAAGATTACACAGGTTCTAAGGTGCATGTTTTTGATTCATAATATACAACATCTGCAATTTTCTTCTTCTTCGTCTTTTGTACTTTATAATTAGTTATCAAAGGTACCAGGATTATAATTTAATACGCCAGACGCGCGTTTCGTCTACATAAGACTCATCAGTGACGCTCAGATCAAAATAGTTATAAAGCCAAACAAGTACAAAGTTGAAGAGCATTGAGGACCCAAAATTCCAAAAAGTTGTGCCAAATACGGCTGAGGTAATCTATTCCTGGGATAAGAAAAACCTTAGTTTTTCGAAAAATTCAAAGTTTTGTAACAGGAAATTTATAAAAATTACCATATAATTGATATTCATGTCAACACCGAAGTGCTATAAAGTAGACTTCTTAATTACAACCAATTGGTATCTTAGCGGTTTCGTCGATGTGTTTAGTATCAGTAATGCATAACAGACTTCAAGCAGGTAGTTCGATTTCCAGTGACGACAAATAAAAGTTACAAACCATTAGTGAACGGAAATCAGTAAATTAAACCATTGAAACTTAATGAAATTAGGCACAAAAGGAAATAAGTGAATATAATTTGGTGAGCTTATTTCACCGACAGATTTAGGAAGCGCTGATTCCAGAAGAGTCTTGGTGAATGAATAGACTGGCGTCTTGGCAATGGTTTGACTAGACTATGTAACTGACATCGAAAAGATTGATAATAGAGGTAAGTAACATCGGAATGATTGGTGAAAGATGTAACTGACATCGGAAAGATTGGCAATAGAGGTAAGTGACATCGGAAAGAATGGTGAAAAAGGTAACTGACATCAGAAAGATCGGAAATCGAGGCAACTGCCATAAAAAAAAACAAAATTGGTCAAACAGTCGTAACTGTTTCAGACTGATTGGTGAAAGAGGTCACTGACATAAAAAAATGGTTACCTCTGACATCAGAAAGATGGTAATTAGAAGCAACGGACTTCAGAATGATTTGTTATTTTGGTAACTGCCCTCAGAGATATTGGTAATAAAGGTGACAGACATGTGAAATATTGGTGAAAATAGGTAACTGACATCAGAAAGATTGTTAATAGAAATATTTCATTCGAAAATATTGGTAATTGAGGTGACAGACATCAGACATATTGGTGATATAGGTAAATAACACCAGAAAGATGGGTAATTTGTGTAACTGACATCAGAAAGATTGGTAATTTATGTAACTGCCATCAGAAAAGATACTAGTACTTATGTTGTGTTGTCTCATATTCCTAATGTACTGATTCAAATTATATGCAAGTGTGATAATTTCAAAGCTTGTATTAAAATACATAATAAAATGTTAATTGAAATTTTTCTTAGATTTAGTTGATTGTTGATACATTTGTGACATTAAAAGAATTTAGAAGAGTGAAATTTGAATGTTCTATAACCAAATTTTAATTCAACATATTTACGTTTAATTTTACATATTTACGAGTATTGTTTGATTTAGATGATCAGTTCTATAGTGTAATTTATGAAAACTCAGGTCTTTTACCGGCTGTTTTAGATTAATATCATATACTAACTGCTTTACAAAATTTTGTCCATTACAAACTGCTTTGTTTTAGTTAGTGATCTAAAAGTTACAATTTCAAACGTTGGTATGCACTTTCACCATCGAGACTGAATGCACGGTAAGGTGTCATCCTGGTTTGCCCACTTTTAATTACATGCATATGTAAACATAGGGTGGATTGTTGTTTTAACAATTATAGTTTATTTCTGAATTATAGTCATATTTTTTACCTTTTATTTTACCTGTAAAATTTTATCAAATACTATATTCTGCTATTAAATCAATGAAAATTTTCAATGTAGTTTTTATCAGGAAAATGTATTGAATTTGACAATAAATTCTAACAATTAGAATAAAAATGCAACCGTGTTCAGTAGCCAAGCTTTACAAATGAAATAATTTTAACAGTAATCTGCATCCAAGCTAGCATTTTCTTCATATATTAGGTGACGACCATTTGATATTCTAAGGGGGGAGGATTTTGAAAATAAATAACTCAGCCTTGATAATAAGAAAAAAAATAATGGTTTGTCCTGTAGTAGTTTGAAAATAAATAAACTGACTTAAAATGTATTGAAAATAAATAACTCAAGGCAGGTCTTTTAAGCCATTTTATATATGCTATTTAGTATGAGATGGCACCAGATTCTTCCAAAATTCGTCTTTTTTTCTTTTTTTTTTTAGGGAAAATCTTCCCAAATCTTTAAATAATATAATGTATAAATATTAATTTACTTGAATTAAATGTCCGAAAATGGGTTTAATTTAACTAAGGTATATGGTCTCAGGAACATTAACTTTATTCTCTTAGTGTTGCTTTCCATTTGTAATTTAGTAAAAAAAAAATTTAACTTGACTTTTATTTTTTTTAAGTATTTTTTATCTAAAAAAAAATAGCAGCCACATCCATAAAACTATATGTAAACTACATGTTTTTGCTTTATCCTACATATTGGTCTTTTGATGTTGTCTCTAAAGACTAAAAGTTTTACACTTAAACTATATATTTTGCCTTGAGACCAAAATATTGTCAAAAAATAATTAAAACAGAACTTGCATTTTTTAGCTTCTTCGGGCCTTCAGCAGCCCCAAAACCCGGCGAACGAAATTTGTTTAGTTTTTTATATTACTTTTAAAACAGGCTAGTGTCATTGTTTTACATGTATGTTAAATTATTGAGAGAAAAAATATATGATTTATTTATAATTTATGTATACCTTTATGAAAATGGAATTACAAAAAAAATAAATACCTAAATATATATAGAAAACACTGATAAACTATATACCTAAGTTGAAACAGACTATATAATTGTATGCTCATTAAACCTTTTGTCTTTTTTGTTTTCTTTACTAATAAATAATTGGTGTAATCAAAAGTGGGCAAACCAGGAGTAAACCGCACGGTAACTATTATTTTATTCTATGTCAATGGAATTGATAATTTCATGTAACTCTGTGAAAACAATCATAGCATATGTACTAATATATCAGTCACAACTTGATATTTATCACTTCAAACTTGACATTTCTCAGTTCCTAATCAACATTTATCACTTTCAAATTGGAACGGAAAAATGTTAATATGGAAATTAAAATTTAAGGTAAGAACCGAAAAATGCCAACTTGGAAGTGCGAAATGTAAACATGAAACTAAGAAATGTCAAGTTGGAAGTGAGCATTTTTAAGTTTTTAGAAGTAAAATATGGCAAATTGGAAGTGAGAAATTTTAATAATATAATGTGCCTACTAGTCTTTCGTACATATATGAATAAATGCATTTAGGAGCCTGTTGTTCAGTGGTTGTCGTTTGTTGGTGTTGTTCATAAGTGTTTCTCGTTTATCGTTTTTTATATAGATTAGACCGTTGGTTTTTCTGTTTGAATTGTTTTACTCTAGTCTTTTTGGGGCCCTTTATAGCTTGCTGTTCGGTGTGAGCCAAGGCTTCGTATTAAAGGCCGTACCTTGACCTATAATTGTTTACTTTTTACACATTGTGACTTGGATGGATAGTTGTTTCATTGGCACTCATACCACATCTTTCTTATTTATATTTAGACACATTTTGTACAATTCAATGCACAGAATATTCACAACCATTAAAAATATTACAATATTCTCAATTACACAGAATAAAATGGTTGTAAAATAGATATATCTGTGACGACTAATGAACCAGTTCATCAGACATGAACTACTCTCCGTTACTAACACTTTATTGAAGATATGAGCGCTCTTAACAAAATAGCTAACTTCTATTAGTAAGTTTTGAATGCTATAACTCGTTTACATGAACTCACAGTACACCAGTTAAACAAGATAAAAAATATGTTTTGTTTATCTCCCTTTTGTTCTCTCTAAACTGTGACATCTACGTCGTTTGGTCTCTGATGGAAAGTTGTCTCACTGGCAATCATACAAATCGTATTTTTATATACTCTGAAGGATCCCATTTTTCTTCATTGATGATGCATGGACAACGGATATTTTTCAAAACATATTTTAATAATTCTATCGATGTTATTAAAAGTGCTTTTGAAAAACTACCGATCGAATAACAGTTTAAGCTGTGTGATTAACAACAACAGAACACATACACTGGTATCGAGACAAAAATTTCACGCAAATAAAATCTATGACGCAGATAAACCAGTATTCATCATTTATTTACACTCTGGGTTTCGATGTCACTTTGGCGTTTGATTTTGCATGTTTTAGCTACCATACAATTGAGAATGGAAACGGGGAATGCACACTAGACACTTGTGATAAAAAATTGAAAACGAAAATCGTTATCTCTTTCAAAAATTGTTTTCTCTAAAGCTGTCATATCCTGATGGAGTCATTTGTCGTTAAAATTAATAACGTTCGACTTAAATCATCTGTAAATATATTGTAATTTAGTTCTATTAATCTAAAATATGCAGTTGAAAAACATCCGATCCAATAGGATTGATTGATTGATTGGTGCATAACGCCTCTTTCAATCGTATTGGCTTTTTTATTGGTTGAGGAAGCCGTAGTGCCCGGAGAGAACCACCGACATTCGGCAGGAAAATAGAAAATCCTAGTCAATTAAGATTGGAGTCTAGCGCCCCTGCCTCGTGCGGGGTTCAAACTGAAAACCTCAGTGTTGACAGGCTAGTGATTACTAAGACCACTCGGCCACCGAGGTCCCTTTAAAAAAGAAGAGATGATACCAAGGTGACAGTCAAAACCATAGCATAAGTCGAGGGAAAAAAGAAAACGCAATGGCCGTAAGAACAAAAGGGTCCAATGAGTCTGAATCGCTCATCTGGATCAGAATTAAAAATATTTAAAAATGTATAATGGGTTCCACGGAACGCCGTGTCTCAAAGTGTAATGTTGACTGCAAAAACTAAGTACGTTTATCGGTAAACTACAGAAAAATTTGTTTTTCAAATGTTTTTTTCTCCAGATGTTTTTTTCTTAAAAACGAAGAAGCTTCTGTCCAAGTTTCGTAACATTCTGTGAAAGTTAGTAAACGATATTAATGCCGAAAACTTTACCCAAGACAATATCTTAATGGGAATTACATAAAACTGATTATCAGTAAAATAAAACATTAATATTAATATTTTTTAAAAGTCCATCTCCCGAAAAAAATTGTTCTTTCTCAGTTATCAAATTGATCCGAGATATTGATGAGTGGATAATTTGAAGAGGATCCGACAAAACTGAAGATGCTATGCTATCCTGATGACAATAATGTGACAACGTACGGTCTGCTCTAAGGTAAAAAAATAAGCTCAACAACTTCGTTTTGAGTTAATTGATGGTGTTAGTCGGTTTTTAGCAATTTTGTAGATTTTGTATTGCTGATTAAAATGTGGAAAATTGTTATTTAAGGGAAACTTAACTATAAGGAGTCAGTTGATGGTGTCAGTGTGAAGACCTGTGATCAAGCACAACAGCAGATTTGTAAATATAGATATATATTTTTTTTTTTAATAATTAAATATTTATTTCAATTATTGGCTTGTTACAATATCCTTCAGGAGTCCAAGCTCCTCCTGATGTTCCCTGTTACATTCCACTAATCACTCAGGGAAGTAATTAGTTGTAAAATTCATATTACATCAAATATATATTAAATGCTATCACTCATAATGATTATTCGTATGTTTTCTAATGGTTGCTAAAACATTACTTTTAATTGTCAAACATACATATCTATTGAACTCATTAAGAAAAATTGAGAAAACATTGACATTTTTTGTCTTTTGATCAGATATGTAAGAGGCTTTGTAAATTGAACAAGAGTGCACACGCTGAAATGTCTCGCCTTCTTTACTAATTATTGATATTATGTTGATTGTCCTAAATATAAAGCTTTATTACAACTGTCACATAAACTTAACATTAACCAAGTAAACTAAACATTGACCAATGAACCATGAAAATGAGGTCAAGGTCAGATGAACCATGCTAGGCAGGCATGTACAGCTAAAATTCTTCCATACAACAAATATAGTTGACCTATTGCTTATAGTTTAAGAAAAACAGACCAAAACACAAAAACTTAACACTGAGCAATGAACCTTGAAAAATGAGGTCAAGGTCAAATAAAACCTGCGTGACTGCCAAATAAATCATAAAATATTTCCATACACCAAATATAGTTGAACTATTGCATATATAGTATTAGAAAAAAAGACCAAAACTCAAAAAACTTAACTTTGACCACTGAACCATGAAAATGAGGTCAAGGTCAGATGACACCTGCCCGCTAGACATGTACACCTTACAATCATTCCATACACCAAATAAAGTAGACCTATGGCATACAGTATAGGAAAAACAGACCAAAACACAAAAACTTAACTATAACCACTGAACCATGAAAATGAGGTCAAGGTCAGATGACACCTGCCAGTTGGACATGTACACCTTGCAGTCCTTCCATACACCGAATATACTAGACCTATTGCTTATAGTATCTGAGATATGGACTTGACCACCAAAACTTAACCTTGTTCACTGATCCATGAAATGAGGTCGAGGTCAAGTGAAAACTGTCTGACGGGCATGAGAACCTTGCAAGGTACGCACATACCAAATATAGTTGAACTATTGCATATAGTATTAGAAAAAAAGACCAAAACTCAAAAACTTAACTTTGACCACTGAACCATGAAAATGAGGTCAAGGTCAGATGACACCTGCCTGCTAAACATTAACACCTTACAATCATTACATACACCAAATATAGTAGACCTATGGCATACAGTATAAGAAAAACAGACCAAAACGCAAAAACTTAACTATAACCACTGAACCATGAAAATGAGGTCAAGGTCAGATAACACCTGCCAGTTGGACATATACACCTTACAGTCCTTCCATACACCGAATATACTAGACCTATTGCTTATAGTATCTGAGATATGGACTTGACCACCAAAACTTAACCTTGTTCACTGATCCATGAAATGAGGTCGAGGTCAAGTGAAAACTGTCTGACGGGCATGAGGACCTTGCAAGGTACGCACATACCAAATATAGTTATCCTATTACTTATAATAAGAGAGAATCTAACATTACAAAAAATCTTAACTTTTTTTTCAAGTAGTCACTGAACCATGAAAATGAGGTCAAGGACATTGGACATGTGACTGACGGAAACTTCGTAACATGAGGCATCCATATACAAAGTATGAAGTATCCAGACCTTCCACCTTCTAAAATATAAAGCTTTTAAGAAGTTAGCTAACGCCGCCGCCGCCGCCGCCGGATCACTATCCCTATGTCGAGCTTTCTGCGACAAAAGTCGCAGGCTCGACAAAAACCAACAATTGTTAAAAAATAGTTAAAGTCAAAATATTCTTCGTCAGAAGTTTTACATCCAAATACCATAAATATATCTTGTCTAACATCGCCAAATTCATAAACCTTATATAGTGTTAAGCTGTTTATGTTTCGTATTGTGAAGTAAGAACAATATATAGATAGAATCCTTAGCTTACAATTGTATGCGACCTTTCTGCCCGATTGCGATCTTAATTTGGTGGTGGTTTCGACGGGCAGACACCAGTATTTGTAATAATTGATACGTAGGCGTTATTGTACTGGTTTGTGTACATATATTCTTACTGTAATTTTATCCTACACATAGTTACTGTTGCTTACTAGTACTACACTACAAGAGATATTAAGCAAAAAAAACTTAAAATATGTCAAAAAATGTCGTTAGAGACAATAGTTTTTAATGTAGCAGATGCATATTACGATGAGTAATGCCTCTAGTGTGAAGCTTGATGTCTAAATATTTACAAGGATTTGAATAGATAGATATTAATCCTTAATATTTGTAAATCCAAAACTATACAAACGTTGAAGAGCTAAAATAACCTATAAGGACCATGATCAAGGTGAAACCCTTTCCAACTGATTTTAAAGGGTGTTCTCGTGTTGTGTTGTTACGCCACTGTCCAAGGAAAAGAGGGTTGTGAAATCACAAACATAATAAATCCCACCTCATTCTCCATGTGTCTATTCAAAGCCTGAAATGGGCAATCCAGTGATGTCGTTTGTTGAAGTCTCTCATATCTGTTTTTTGTTCATTAGTGTCAGGAATTAAACAACTAATTCAAAGTCCCATTGCTTTCTAATTCGAAGTCTATATTGTTCAGCATTCATAACCATTTTAGCATATTACAATACGTTTAAATAAAGTGACAGTCAATTCATGTCAAAACAATACCTTAAACTGGCTTGTGCTGAAAAATTTATACCTGTAATTGCATATAAGAGCGCACTGGTTATTTTTATTATTCAAAATAAACATTTAACAGAGGGATATGTCCATAAAGGGGTCATTTTATACCAAAACTACAGAAAAAATGAACATACTTTGAAATTTACAGCTTATGCCTATGAAACAGCTATGCCTAGGAAACAGCTATGCCTAGGAAACAGCTATGCAGCGGAAGCAGCTATGCCTAGGAAACAGATATGCCTAGGAAACAGCTATGCCTAGCAAAACAGCTATTCATAGGAACATACTATTTTGTTTGATATTCTATCCCTTGATGTACTGTGGATTCATTTATTTAAGTGTTTCACTATAACAATGAAATCAACTAAATTGGTACACTACCAACAACAATGAATCAACAGTGCATAATATCAAGTTTACCTTGTCTCCTTATAAGATATGGGCAAACGAATTCATTTTCAGAAGGTATATATATTACCTTATCAAAAAAGTACCCTTAAACAGGAAGTGACTGCCAGGAAATTCTGAAAATTGTTTACAACTCAATATAATCTGGGAACAATATATCTATGTCAATATATATGTTCCTGATATCATAAAGTCCTAGACAAAATATCAAATAATTCTTTTATACAAAAGCTGAGAAATTTGTGAGGAAAACTCCATCTTCAGTATTTTTTAAAATTTCAAAGTATCATCAAAGACGGAGTGGCTACCCATCAGATCTGAAAGAAAGCCTGGAACAGTAAAATAGATAGGTTTCGATATGAGGTAATTTGAGTGTAAGTTATTCCCCTTGGCTGCCATTTTTGGAGGTCTGAAATGGACCAAAAAGCAATACTTCAGAACAAGGAACTTGTATAGTTCTTACTATACAAATCCTTGTTCAGAACAGGTGTTGTCAGTGCTTAAAAGTAACACTTATGTCATATACTGTGATATGTGTGGCAGGCAAGACATTAGTCACTATTAAATGTATGTATGAAGACATCATATAATTGACGACTTTCTAATTTGTGCACTTTCCCATAAATTTCCTATTTCACAATCCTTATGTTATAACGTCCCAGTAAGAACCGATTGCTCGATGACATTGTTTATGCAGATTGACCTTGAGTCAACAAGTGCAACTCAAACATAATAAGTCACTCGAGATTGGTGTATAAAAATAATTTAATGGAAATAATCAATATTCTATAACAATCATTCATAAACAAGATAAAAGCATGTCACAATAAGTCTCAATGAACAAAGTGTTTTACAAATAGGGTGGCAGTCTTTACATGAAAATACCATTGGAAGCTTATATAAGATATCCATCAATATAATTAGATTGTACACAATGCCACTGTTCAATGTTATTATGGTAATATTGATTAACCTTCTATCGTCCAAGACATATATTTTATCAAGTCACATGAAAAATGGACACTTCTACATCTGTAAATCAGCCACAAATAAAAGAATTTCTTTCAATAAAAAAAAAATTACCACATATCCCCATAATCATCTGCTAATGAAATAATGAGCTGTCAATGGTGTTTTTAAATAGTTTTAAAAAAAACATTTTCACATACAAAATATGTGCCCTTATATCTGGATATAAGTGTTGGACTGGGACAAAATTCTGAAAAAAATTTCAAATCAAATTACATGTGTCAAATATTTTTAATGACCTATGGATATCAACAACCATAAATAGGATAAGAGCATACTAGTGATATGTGAAAATGATCATGCTTTGTAAAAACTAAAATAACAAAAGTGATGAACTCCAAGGACAATTCAAAACGGAAAGTCCTTTATCAAATGGCAAAATCAAAAGCTCAAACACATCAAAGGAATGGAAAACAAATGGCATATTCCTGACTTGAAACAGGTATTTCCTTGTGTAGAAAGTGGTGGATTAAACCTGGTTTTATAGCTAGATAAACCACTCACTTGTATGACACATATAAACAGACTAATTAAAAAAACAATGGACCTTTCCATTCAATATAATTGAACATTATACCAAATATCAAAGGATTCTTTTGATAAAGTAGAACTATTAACTAATACAAAAATTAGCAATTTATAATATCAAAATATTAGCTGAAATTTCCATCTTTTTATTATCTTATATATGAAGAGATGATATATAAAAGTCTCGGGATATAAAAATGTTATTGACACAATCACCTATTCAAGAACATACAAAACTTGAATGATATAAACTCTTTATCAAGTGGTAATAAGACACATACGGACCAGCAAAAAAAGTTATGAATTGGACCTACCAGACATTCATATGACATGTAGAAGTTGAAATGTGTGATGGACTGTACTTTTCCTTATTGAGATTTTATTTTGATAAACTGGAGATTATCTCATTTGAACCATATTGCATCAATTACTAAAAATGTACAATATATCTGATACTTATGTTAAGTGTAAATCATTTGTATTTTATGTGGTTTCTCAACAACTCTGTATTAAATAATTGAAGACCAAAGATAACATGTTTAATAACATATCAATCATAGATGTTTAAGCTGTCAACATTAATTGCATACCAAAGTTTTGACTCATTTAGATAAAACAGATGTTTCAAGAACATACAAAATTTGGATGATATCAATTAAGCTTCATTAAAATTTCATATCACTATTTGATAAATATACAAAGGCATGTATACAATTGCAATTTTACATGTTGTGATAATGCATGTGCTTAAATTTCTGTCTTTTTGTGCTTAGTTATATGATATCAATATAGCTTCATTAAAGTTTTAATGCACTCTTACAAACTCAGTTAACTTTTTTTTAAGAGAAAATTTTTCAGTTTGTTTCATATTTATCATTATTATATAGTATTGACGTAAATCAAGCTATCAGTTATTTTTGTGTCATGTTTTGTTCATGTTTTGGGCCTTAGAATTGACAGTTAAATATTTATCATGTTTCATTGTTCATGTTTAAAGGCATTGTACAATGCATAAATTGGACAATCAAGTGCTCACATACCGGTAGTTAAATTTTGTGGTTTAACTCCTGCTGCAAATAAAGAGAAAATTAGAGCCTCATGGAAGTATTTACCATAGTCTTAATACCAAACATATGCAAATGCTCATGATTACCATTTGTTATTGCAAGGTCAGGAAGAAGAAGGGGTTCAACTGAATTATTGTCTTCCAATGAATAAATAAATTGTTGCTTTACTTGGATTCAATTATTTTCGTGGATAAAGGAATGATTGTAATTTTGTGGATATTTTATTTTTTATGGTTTTGGCAAAATTTGCATATAAGCATATAGAAATAAACTCATCATAGATACCAGGATTGAAATTTTGTAATTGCGCCAGACACGCTTTTCGTCTACAAAAGACTCATCAGTGACGCTCGAATGAAAAAAAAATAAAAAAGCCAAATAAAGTGTGAAGTTGAAGAGCATTGAGGACCAAAAATTCCTAAAAGTTTTGCCAAATACAGCTAAAGATAGTTTGTCCTTGGTTGAACAAAAAAATTCATTGTTCATCTATACCCACAAAATCCACGAATAATAATGAATCCACAGTATATGACTTTAGAATACCAGAAAAATGTAAATCATGATGAGATATCATGCACAAAGTTAGTTTGTTACACATATAAATGACTCACTAAGTGCCTCTTTAATGACTATCAATGGCTACAGAGAGGTTGAACAAATTAAATGATGAAACAGTTCTTATATCAGAGATCCTACCACACAGCTTTCGACCAAATGCATGCACAAACATTTTATTATGTATACAAGCTCATCTACAATTAGTGCCATAAAACTTGAATGAAGCTATTACTGATATCATATCATAATGAAAGAATTTTTTTCTCATCAAAAGAAAAGTAAATAGAGTGAAAAGACAGCAATCATTGTAAAAATAGTTGCATCAGATGACTGCATTAGAAAATATTATTACCCAAATATTAAAAGTGTAAGAACCTACATGAAGAAGGTCAAATCTAGTGAAAATAGGCATATATGTTTGTGTTGCATTGGAAGATGATCAATAGCACACAGATTCATTCCTATTAGCAAAGCTTAACTTCTACTGAAAATAACAAACTTTGTTATTATATGGTATTGCTCCAATTATAGAATTACAAAACTCGCTCTCTTCTCTCAAATATGGCCCATAACATAGAAAGTTTAAAGAGAATTAAAATATACTATAATATCACATGCTTGCAATGTTTGGTGAAAGATGATATTCCTTTCAATGTATCATATCAAATGCCAAGTGCACAAGGCCACTGTGACCTATTTTTCAACATAAATCTGACTTTTCTGGATCTATTTGAATATCAAATTCAAAACTCCGGGTAAATAATCCATATTTTCCTGAGTAGTATAATGTTCCCCCATATTTAGTTGATATCAGGATTCCATGTTAAAATCTCTGTTTAAACTGTCTAAATCATTTCTATCACAAACTTCATACAAATCAGGTCGTCCCATAAGTGAAACTGCCATTCTCAATGTTCCCCAAATATTTTTCGACATTACTAACTGAGGGTCTTTCAATCCATGACTCTTTCTCTGCATATTCAAAGCTGTCAAAAAATGTTCAACTGCTTCACTGAAATAACAATATCAAGATTAGTTAAAGGCATAAAAAGAAATAATTTAAGCAATGACTGTATTTATTTTAATGAAGAAATAACATAAAAAATGGGGTGCACACTTAATAACCCGTGTAGTGTGTTATTAAAAAGAGGGCACCACATTTTGTATGTTATTTCGAAAAGACAGAAAAAATACTACAATCATTCCTAGTAATTTAATTCTAAATTCCATTTTTAAGTAGTAAATCATGAAAAAAATGTTAATGATGTCACGGTCACATGATAAAATTATGTCTATGAGCTGAAAGATTTTTTTTTTTGATAAAAATCTTTCAGCCAATCAGAAGACATGTTACATCCAAAATTACATTATTATGATGTAGATCTAGTTTTGAACTACACCAACATGCTGAGTTTGTATTCATAGTATTGGTCTACATGCATGAAGGCAGGCATTTCATCTTACTTTTTTCTTCATCTCATTTGTCTACGTCAATTAATGCCTAGGGTTGACTAGAGTATAGATATATGGTCATCCCTTGGTCTTCTTTCATCTAGAAGTAAAACCCTTGCCATAGTAGGGATTTAGAAATACCCAGCCACGTGTTGTCAGAATGTGGTCAGAATGAGGATGTTAAATCCGACACCACATGTAGAAAGAGTGCTACACCCTCTACACATTAAAGAACCCTTGTAACAATTCTCTGAGGGGTCTGTAGATGGTCTGTTCCTATCCAAAATGCTTTTGTTTTCCAGTGCCAGTTTCTACGTTTCATCATTGTTGACCCCTACCCTACAGAATCTACCTATTGTATTAATTATTTGTTCTCATCTTGAATAGCATGAAATTATACGATTGGACAACAAGGAAACAACAATCCATCAATCAATTTCCACTTCTTTACAATATAAGATGTACTTGCAGAAGATGTAGCACAAACAAAGTCTTCGGTTTGAAATGTCTTAAATGTGAATTTTCAATTATACCTCTTAATCTTTTTGCATGAAGAATTCAATTCCATATTATATGTTCTTGCAGAAGAGGTAGCACAAACAAATTTTTGAAGTCTTCGGTTTGAAATGTCCTTAAGAAGAAATTTCTGTGTTTTAAAATCAATATTAATTTAAGATTCACAACTAGACATCACATTATCTCTAACATTAAAGGTGATTTAGGAGTTTCAGGGATTTTCCTTAGGTAAGCAAAATTATCAATGGCATTTTAATTTTTTTATATGAAGTTTTTCGTCCTATCACTGCAATATTTAGAACGTTCTTAGGAATTTCAAATCAAAGGAGAAGCCATAGATTGAAATTAAAGACTCTATACAAACCAATAGAAGAACATCATTCAAAAGTTCTTGTTGCAGTAAAAGTTTAATCTTACAAAGGGCAATAACTCAGATAATTTTTCTTTTTAAGTGCAAATATCATTCAGATTCTTAAAGGGGCATTAGATGTCAAATTCATGTTCACCGATTTGACTCAAATTCTTATATTCGACTTATAACATACTAAAACGCATATCCAAATTATAGGTTGCATTTCTGTAAATATTGACAATGCAATTTTCCATAGGAACTCCTTTTACAGCTAAAACTGTACCACTTTTACTATGAAGTTTTGAAAAAAATCATATCCTAGAATAAAAAGTTCATATGCACTACAATTTTTTTCAAAGGTCAAAATATAGGGCTGTGTGGCATATTTTCAACGTTTATATGCCCCAAACTTCTAAGAGTTTAAACTAACACTAAATTTCTTAACTATCCCTACCTTGACTGTAGGATTACCACAGATTTCAATATAAACAATATGCATATGTATATTTACTGGTAACATTCCCAAGTTATGTCTCTATGAGATGAAACATACAGATCATAACTGGTAACCAGTATGTAAACAAAATTAATTATCTATGAGTATTCTATATCTCCCCAAAAGAGGTGTGGTTTCAGAAACAGCTGTATTTACAAAGTGCAACCTATAAAAAGTCTAAAATAAACAATTGACAATGCATAGACTGGATAGTATATATCAGCATTTTGTGTGTGTTTTAGTCTAGACGCCATCTAATTAACCATCGAGGTGACCTCTGAAGACTGCCAACGATCATATAACCCGATATAAACATAAACATAGATGTAAATAGATTGCTAACTCGTGCAATTGGATTTTTCTAAGTCTGTTTAATTTCATATTATAGGTTAAAAAAATATGCTAATAATCGTTTTTTCATTTTTCTAGATCTAACCAGTCAACCAAATGGGTAACCCTTGTTTCACTTTCAATGTTTACACTCTTTTCCATTTAATAACTGAACATGGCTAGTTCATGCTTAGCCCATCTCTAGCTATAGTTATCAATTAAAGTTCACATGAATACGGATTCAATGAAGTCGTATTATTCACTTGCAAGTGAGTAATTCATTAGCAACGTTTCTTTGCTTAATTTGACAAAACTGAACCAAACTGGCTGTTAAAGCGAATTATGATTTCACTATTTCACTTTCATTAATGATTGAACATAAAAAAATTCGTAAGGGTTCCGCGGAACCCAGTGTCTCGCCTACTTTTTCTGTTAATCGCAGGCTCAACAAAAATGAGGAAGTAAATCAATAAAAATATTCCTCTTGATACTATCTTTTGATTGTAAGAAGCTTCTGTCCAAGTTTGGTAAAAATCCAGGATAGTTTATGAATCTAATAAATGTTTAAAAACTTTAACTGAAGACTGAATGTAATGTTAACTGGAAGAAAACAAAATTTTCTTCTAGATACTAGCATTTGATCATAAACAAGCTTCTGTCCAAGTTTGGTACAAATCCAAAATAGTATAAGAAAGTTATTAAAATTTTAAAAACTTTAACCACAGAGTGAATATACTGTTTCCTGGCAGAAAATCTAAGTCCATTTAAAAGTAAAATACGGAAAAAATGGATTTATTTTTTTACAAAATTCCTTCTAGATACTAGCTTTTGATCATAAACAAGCTTCTGTCCAAGTTTGGTACAAATCCAAAATAGTATAAGAAATTTATTAAAATTTTAAAAACTTTAACCACAGAGTGAATGTATTGTTTCCTGGCAGAAAAACTAAGTCCATTTATAAGTAAAATACGGAAAAAATGGAATTTTATTTTTTACAAAATTTACTTCTGGATACTATCTTATGATCATAAACAAGCTTCTGTCCAAGTTTGGTACAAATCCAGGATAGTTTGAGATAGTTATTAAAATTTTAAAAACTTTAACCACAGAGTGAATGTAATGTTTCCCGGCAGAAAAACTAAGTCCATTTATAAGTAAAATACGGAAAAAATGGAATTTTATTTTTACAAAATTTACTTCAGGATACTATCTTATGATCATAAACAAGCTTCTGTCCAAGTTTGGTAGAAATCAAGGATAGTTTAAGAAAGTTATTAAAATTTCAAAAACTTTAACCACAGAGTGAATATTTGTGGACGCCGCCGCCGACGCCGACGGAATGTAGGATCGCTATGTCTCGCTTTTTCGACTAAAGTCGAAGGCTCGACAAAAATCATATTTTATTTTATTTTATATCTCGTAGCTAATGTCCCTTTAAGACACCTTTTACATAAAAATCCAGTAATATGCATCTGAAACACTGTAGTTTTCTTTGCCTCCATATGGATTGTTTAATAATTGTTGACATTCAAAAGTAGTGGCAGAATTAATATAGTCATGGCCAGAGAATTCAAAATGTTCAGATATTAGCTTTGCCTTTGAGGGAGTATTTGGTTCAATAAACAAAAATTAAGATTAAATCTGATTTCTAGGAGTATAATTATTATGGATGAGTAAAGTAATAAACTTTAGGACTAAACTCATTTATTGAGTCTTTTATTGTAAGTCTTTGCTAAACTCCAACAGAACTAACTGTAACTCTAGTGATAAGAGTATGGCATAATGCTAGATCTTAACACAATATTTCTAGCATAATGCTGTCCAATCTGTCGCACATTGTAATTTTAATCTAATTTGTTAAGCCCTCTTCCCTCCCATACATTGTATTCAAGCTCTCATGCTAAAATGTGATTGTGTTTATCCTGGTGATATGTTTAACATAATAAATAAAAATTCAGCAATTTTTCTATTTGTAAACATGCATAACTCTAGAACGGTTGTGTATAAGTTTTATAACATTTGGTTGAGACAAACTAAAGTCAGTGAACTGAAACGAAAAATTCAGCAATTTTTATGTTTATAAAGGGACATAACTGAAGAATGGTAAAAGTGTTGCCACCAAATTTCGTACTTCATCTGTATTATGTAGTAATAAGCAATGTGTATAAGTTTCATAACATTTGGTTGAGGCAAACTAAAGTTAGAAAACGGAAACAAAAAATTTGTACTTGATCTTAGTTTTGTGGTAATGAATATTGTGTATAGTTTTCATAATGTTTGGTTGGGGCAAACTTAAGTTACAGAATGGAAACTAAAAATTTTGCAATCTTTCGATTTATAAAGCGGCATAACTCAATAATGGTTAAAGTGACACTGCCCAAATTCAACTTCATCTGTGTTTTATCAGTGGAAGTCAAAATTAAACATTGCATTGTATAAAGCATTGATTGTAGTTGATTCAACTATAATCATGGACAAAGGAAGATAACTCCAATTTTAAAAATTACTTTGACATTTAGAAGAAAATAAAAATTTTGCAATTTTTCCATTTTTAAAAGGGCATAACTCTAGAACGGTTAAAGTGACGCCACCAAAAATCGAACTTGATCTGTGTTTTGTGGTAATAAGCATTGTGTATAAGTTTCACATCCTTTGGTTGAGGCAAACTAAAATTCGAGAACGGAAACGACAAAATTCAGCAATTTTTCCATTTGTAAATGGGCATAACTCTAGAACGGTAAAAGTGACGCCACCAAAAATCAAACTTGATCTGTGTTTTGTGGTAATAAGCATTGTGTATAAGTTTCATAACATTTGGTTGAGGCAAACTAAATTAAGAGAACGTAAAGGAAAAATTCAGCAATTTTTCCATTTATAAAAGGGCATAACTCTAGAACGGTATAAGTGACGCCACCAAAATTCAAACTTGATCTGTGTTTTGTGGTAATAAGCATTATGTGTAAGTTTCATAACATTTGGTTGAGGAAAACTAAAGTTAGAGAACGGAAACGATAAATTCAGCAATTTTCCATTTGTAAAGAGGCATAACTCTAGGACGGTAAAAGTGAGGCCACCAAAATTCAAACTTGATCTGTGATTTGTGGTAATAAGCATTGTGTATTAGTTTCATAACATTTGGTTGAGGCAAACTAAAGTTAGAGAACGGAAACCAATTTTGGGACGTAAGTACGTACGTACAGACGTACAAGGGTAAAACTTAATGCCCCCTCCGCTACGGCGGGGGCATAAAAATTGTTACTTACTTGTGAGCTCCCAGATTTATACATGCTATTCCAAGATTATATCGCGACCGGATAAAACCTGGCGATATGTGTAATGCATGATGGTAGGCCTCAACTGCTTCATCACTTCTATTTCCATTGGCCAAAGTAGCACCTAATTTATTCCATAACAAGGCATCCTGTAAAACAGTTGTACAAATACTACTTGATTGTACAAGTTAATAGAATGGGGGTTTAACATGAATAAATTCTGTGCGATATATGAAAAATACACTAGCTATTAATTAATCATAATATCGGATACATACAGTATATCAATACCTTAGAATTTAGTTATTATCTTATTATAAAGGACATTATGAAGAAAACAGTATCAAAAAGTCAAATTTTCTGAATGAAGATCTTTATCTATACCTTATACACTAGATTCAACTTGTTTTTATCTATTGTAGTTACCTTATACACTAGATTCAACTTGTTTTTATCTATTGTAGTTTACCTTATACACTAGATCCAACTTGTTTTTATCTATTGTAGTTACCTTATATAATAGATCCAACTTGTTTTTATCTATTGTAGTTACCGTATACACTAGATCCAACTTGTTTTTATCTATTGTAGTTTACCTTATACACTAGATCCAACTTGTTTTTATCTATTGTAGTTACCTTATACACTAGATCCAACTTGTTTTTATCTATTGTAGTTACCGTATACACTAGATCCAACTTGTTTTTATCTATTGTAGTTACCGTATACACTAGATCCAACTTGTTTTTATCTATTGTAGTTACCTTATACACTAGATCAAACTTGTTTTTATCTATTGTAGTTACCTTATATACTAGATCCAACTTGTTTTTATCTATTGTAGTTACCTTATATAATAGATTCAACTTGTTTTTATCTATTGTAGTTACCGTATACACTAGATCCAACTTGTTTTTATCTATTGTAGTTACCGTATACACTAGATCCAACTTGTTTTTATCTATTGTAGTTACCTTATACACTAGATCCAACTTGTTTTTATCTATTGTAGTTACCTTATATAATAGATCCAACTTGTTTTTATCTATTGTAGTTACCTTATATAATAGATCCAACTTGTTTTTATCTATTGTAGTTACCGTATACACTAGATCCAACTTGTTTTTATCTATTGTAGTTACCTTATATAATAGATCCAACTTGTTTTTATCTATTGTAGTTACCGTATACACTAGATCCAACTTGTTTTTATCTATTGTAGTTTACCTTATACACTAGATCCAACTTGCTTTTATCTATTGTAGTTACCGTATACACTAGATCCAACTTGTTTTTATCTATTGTAGTTACCGTATACACTAGATCCAACTTGTTTCAACTTGTTTTTATCTATTGTAGTTACCTTATACACTAGATCCAACTTGTTTTTATCTATTGTAGTTACCGTATACACTAGATCCAACTTGTTTTTATCTATTGTAGTTACCTTATACACTAGATCCAACTTGTTTTTATCTATTGTAGTTACCGTATACACTAGATCCAACTTGTTTTTATCTATTGTAGTTACCTTATACACTAGATCCAACTTGTTTTTATCTATTGTAGTTACCTTATATTATAGATCCAACTTGTTTTTATCTATTGTAGTTACCGTATACACTAGATCCAACTTGTTTTTATCTATTGTAGTTACCTTATACACTAGATCCAACTTGTTTTTATCTATTGTAGTTACCTTATATAATAGATCCAACTTGTTTTTATCTATTGTAGTTACCTTATATAATAGATCCAACTTGTTTTTATCTATTGTAGTTACCGTATACACTAGATCCAACTTGTTTTTATCTATTGTAGTTACCGTATACACTAGATCCAACTTGTTTTTATCTATTGTAGTTACCTTATACACTAGATCCAACTTGCTTTTATCTATTGTAGTTACCGTATACACTAGATCCAACTTGTTTTTATCTATTGTAGTTACCGTATACACTAGATCCAACTTGTTTTTATCTATTGTAGTTACCGTATACACTAGATCCAACTTGTTTCAACTTGTTTTTATCTATTGTAGTTACCTTATACACTAGATCCAACTTGTTTTTATCTATTGTAGTTACCGTATACACTAGATCCAACTTGTTTTTATATTGTAGTGACCGTATACACTAGATCCAACTTGTTTTTATCTATTGTAGTTACCGTATACACTAGATCCAACTTGTTTTTATCTATTGTAGCTACCGTATACACTAGATCCAACTTGTTTTTATCTATTGTAGTTACCTTATATTATAGATCCAACTTGTTTTTATCTATTGTAGTTACCGTATACACTAGATCCAACTTGTTTTTATCTATTGTAGTTACCGTATACACTAGATCCAACTTGTTTTTATCTATTGTAGTTACCTTATACACTAGATCCAACTTGTTTTTATCTATTGTAGTTACCTTATATTATAGATCCAACTTGTTTTTATCTATTGTAGTTACCGTATACACTAGATCCAACTTGTTTTTATCTATTGTAGTTACCTTATACACTAGATCCAACTTGTTTTTATCTATTGTAGTTACCTTATATAATAGATCCAACTTGTTTTTATCTATTGTAGTTACCTTATATAATAGATCCAACTTGTTTTTATCTATTGTAGTTACCGTATACACTAGATCCAACTTGTTTTTATCTATTGTAGTTACCGTATACACTAGATCCAACTTGTTTTTATCTATTGTAGTTTACCTTATACACTAGATCCAACTTGCTTTTATCTATTGTAGTTACCGTATACACTAGATCCAACTTGTTTTTATCTATTGTAGTTACCGTATACACTAGATCCAACTTGTTTTTATCTATTGTAGTTACCGTATACACTAGATCCAACTTGTTTTTATCTATTGTAGTTACCTTATACACTAGATCCAACTTGTTTTTATCTATTGTAGTTACAGTATACACTAGATCCAACTTGTTTTTATATTGTAGTGACCGTATACACTAGATCCAACTTGTTTTTATCTATTGTAGTTACCGTATACACTAGATCCAACTTGTTTTTATCTATTGTAGCTACCGTATACACTAGATCCAACTTGTTTTTATCTATTGTAGTTACCTTATATTATAGATCCAACTTGTTTTTATCTATTGTAGTTACCGTATACACTAGATCCAACTTGTTTTTATCTATTGTAGTTACCGTATACACTAGATCCAACTTGTTTTTATCTATTGTAGTTACCTTATACACTAGATCCAACTTGTTTTTATCTATTGTAGTTACCTTATATAATAGATCCAACTTGTTTTTATCTATTGTAGTTACCGTATACACTAGATCCAACTTGTTTTTATCTATTGTAGTTACCGTATACACTAGATCCAACTTGTTTTTATCTATTGTAGTAACCATATACACTAGATCCAACTTGTTTTTATCTATTGTAGTTACCGTATACACTAGATCCAACTTGTTTTTATCTATTGTAGTTACCGTATACACTAGATCCAACTTGTTTTTATCTATTGTAGTAACCTTATATTATAGATCCAACTTGTTTTTATCTATTGTAGTTACCGTATACACTAGATCCAACTTGTTTTTATCTATTGTAGTTACCTTATATAATAGATCCAACTTGTTTTTATCTATTGTAGTTACCGTATACACTAGATCCAACTTGTTTTTATCTATTGTAGTTACCTTATACACTAGATCCAACTTGTTTTTATCTATTGTAGTTACCGTATACACTAGATCCAACTTGTTTTTATCTATTGTAGTTACCTTATATAATAGATCCAACTTGTTTTTATCTATTGTAGTTTACAACATACACTAGGTCTGACGTGCTTCTAAATTTGATTTAATTTGTCAAAACTCTGTCTGCTATGTACCTAAACTTGGTTTAAATTTTTCAACACTAGGTTAAAATATATTTTATTTGCTTAAATATGCATAAGAGATGAGTCACAAGTTAATCAAACATATGAAGTCTTCTCCCAGAGTACTTACATTAGGTCTAACTTGCAAAGCTGCACTAAAACAATCTACAGCTTTATCATACTCGCCGCTCAGATTAAATAATACACCAAGTCCATTCTGCAAAAAATATGTATCTTTGAAGAATTTTAGATAAAAGCAGAAGCTTATTTTAGATGATTACATCAAAACAAATATAACAAGATGCCATCAAAATGACAGCAAGCATGTTTGTCTGACATTTATTAGTTTCATTGTAAAAGGAATCAATGGCAATAACTCCTGAATGACAAAAATGAAAAATGTCAAAACCAATCATGACCTCTGTTTAGTCTGACAAAAAAACTACATATGTAAAATCAGAAAAGAATTGGATCAAGCATTCTCAAGTTTCGCACAGAATTGACATAAAGTACAGTTTTTCAATCAATCAAGGACCATAACTCCTAAATGGCAAAACAAAATTTGTCTATATCAAACTCTTTGTCATCAGACACAACACATTAGAATTTGATAACCATAAGTTATTATGTGGAAACTGCATAAGAGTACTATTTTCTTATCAATCCTTGACCATAAATCCAGAACGGTAAAAAGCATTGGTTGAATGTTTCTCCAGTAATTGCACAAATATTATATATTTTGATAAGCATACACAAGATTGGTAGATATTTTTTAAATAAATATCATTAATCTCTTCTCTGATTGGCCAAAAGCACAACTTATATTATCATTACCTGCACATCTGCATCAATCTCTTGAGGGGACATTCTAGCAGCTTCTATAAATAGACCTTGTACTTCTGTGTGATCAGAACTACAAAAAAAAAGACCAAGTTCAATAGTTTTTCCAAACAAAGTATCTGTTTTGATTAGTAAGATGTATAAATACACAGCAAGCATTCTGTCAAGATGATGTTCTTACATTGAGAATTCACATGAGAACTGTGGATATTAAGGAATCTATACTCCAAGTCTCTATGAAAACACTATAGGTGATCTGTTTTAAGAATCTTTCAAGTATACATTCTTTCAAGTCTAATTTCAACTAGTAAATTTCCCCACAATCAAATGTTTTAAATTATACACATCATCTTGGATTTCTAAATTCCTATTGAGTTTTGGACTTTTGTCTAACCTTGATCTGAGCATGCGAGTTTCCTTGTTTGAGATGAAGAATCTCATTTAAGCATTATTGTTTTTACACAAGCTATTCAATGCTTTATAATCTTTAGGTTTTGTTCACTTGACTGTTTGGATAGGTATTTATATAACTGATCTTTAACAGGAAAATAATTCCACAATTTCATCAAAAATTAGACATGAACTCTTAAAAGTGTTTTAAAACTTTATCGATTAAATAACTTAAGATCAGTTTAATATGTAAATGTTAATTATGGTTTTATCATTCATAACTAAGATTCTTATCTCTTGACTGATAAAAGTAAAAAGAAAAATAAGCAAAACATAAACAAATTATCAGATTTTCTTTACATGAATATTGTAAAAAAAATATATATAAAATATGATCGTAATAATCTTAAATTCTACCTGGATACAAATGAGGAAGGAGCAAGTGTAGGAGCAATTTCACCTGGTACCATGTGTGAATATTTAGGATTATTTTTCAACCACAATTTCAAAGTCTGACATGCATGTCCAGCTAACGATTCGTTTGTATAACTAACTGCTAAGGACATTAGTGCTGTTAAATTTGAACTGTTCAATTCCAAACATCTGAAAAGACAGAAAATTAAGGTTCAAAAGACATCTGAAATATATGCAATCAAGCATACTGAATAAAACAATACTCATGATTAATCGAAGTTAATGATAGAACTACAATATCAATTACAATTTTATGATTGGTCTTGTTAGGAGAGGGGTCCGAGAAAGAAAACATCCTCCAACATCATTCATTGAAAGAAATTTTATTTAAGACTTGCTACAATTTACAACTCTACAAAACCCTCCATGTATTTGTTGTAACAGTCAAAAGTCATTCCCCTTTTTTGAGCCCTAACCCAATAAAATTGAGAATGGAAATGGGGAATGTGTCAAAGAGACAACAACCCGACCATAGAGCAGACAACAGCCGAAGGCCACCAATGGGTCTTCAATGCAGCGAGAAACTCCTGCACCCGGAGGCGTCCTTCAGCTGGCCCCTAAACAAATATGTATACTAGTTCAGTGATAATGGACGTCATACTAAACTCCAAATTATACACAAGAAACTAAAATTAAAAATGATACAAGACTAACAAAGGCCAGAGGCTCCTGACTTGGGACAGGCGCAAAAATGCAGCGGGGTTAAACATGTTTTTTGAGATCTCAACCCTCCCCCTATACCTCAAGCCAATGTAGAAAAAACAAACGTACAACAGTACGCACAGTAAAACTCAGTTTAAGAGAAGTCCGAGTCCGATGTCAAACCCATTTCTTATTCATTTCATATTCATCTTCTTAACAAATAATCAATCTATAGAACAGTCCTTTGAGGGGTGTAAGGACCTTTTTTTCGAACATCAGGATTGGGCATTTATTTTTGCAGGAATTTGGGTATTGGGTCTTTATTTTTGCCAGAATTTGGGTATTGGGCCATTATTATCACGGGAATTCAGGATTTAAACTTATCAGGACTCTGGAATTAATAATTAATTTTTCAGGATCCAGGAGAGAATACTTTATTTCTTCTGGAATAGGGATGACACCCCCTCCTACTGCCCCTCTCCTTTTCTCAATCCCTTTCCCAAATCTCAGAAAAAAGTTTTATTTTCATTAATGTAAACACTTTTCCCATTCTACAGCTATTAATTCTGAATTTTCATAAAGCTAACATCAGCTATCAGAATCCCTACACTTTTACTTCATGGCAAATTGGAGAACTAAGCAGGTAAGGAAGCTGATGTTCAAGTGTGATGCAGGTGCTTCTGGCAAGAAGGGTAACCTAAAGAAGAATTGTACTTCTGGCAGGAAGGGTAACCTAAAGGAGAATTGTACATTCTGATTGAAAGACTGATTTCCTAGGTTAGTATAATTTACTAACTAGTTATTTATTGTTGTTCATTGCAGTTTATAGTATTTGACTAATTTCCTGAGCTAGTATAATTTACTAACTAGTTATTTATTGTTGTTCATTGTAGTTTATAGTATTTGACTAATTTCCTGAGCTAGTATAATTTACTAACTAGTTTATTATTGTTGTTCATTGCAGTTTATAGTATTTGACTAATTTCCTGAGCTAGTATAATTTACTAACTAGTTATTTATTGTTGTTCGTTGTAGTTTATAGTATTTGACTAATTTCCTGAGCTAGTATAATTTACTAACTAGTTATTTATTGTTGTTCATTGCAGTTTTTAGTATTTGACTAATTTCCTGAGCTAGTATAATTTACTAACTAGTTATTTATTGTTGTTCGTTGTAGTTTATAGTATTTGACTAATTTCCTGAGCTAGTATAATTTACTAACTAGTTATTTATTGTTGTTCGTTGTAGTTTATAGTATTTGACTAATTTCCTGAGCTAGTATAATTTACTAACTAGTTATTTATTGTTGTTCATTGCAGTTTTTAGTATTTGACTAATTTCCTGAGCTAGTATAATTTACTAACTAGTTATTTATTGTTGTTCATTGCAGTTTTTAGTATTTGACTAATTTCCTGAGCTAGTATAATTTACTAACTAGTTATTTATTGTTGTTCGTTGTAGTTTATAGTATTTGACTAATTTCCTGAGCTAGTATAATTTACTAACTAGTTATTTATTGTTGTTCATTGTAGTTTATAGTATTTGACTAATTTCCTGAGCTAGTATAATTTACAAACTAGTTATTTATTGTTGTTCGTTGTAGTTATAGTATTAGACAAATTTCCTGAGCTAGTATAATTTACTAACTAGTTATTTATTGTTGTTCGTTGCAGTTTATAGTATTTGACTAATTTCCTGAGCTAGTATAATTTACTAACTAGTTATTTATTGTTGTTCGTTGTAGTTTATAGTATTTGACTAATTTCCTGAGCTAGTTTAATTTACTAACTAGTTATTTATTGTTGTTCGTTGTAGTTTATAGTATTTGACTAATATCCTGAGCTAGTATAATTTACTAACTAGTTATTTATTGTTGTTCATTGTAGTTTATAGTATTTGACTAATTTCCTGAGCTAGTATAATTTACTAACTAGTTATTTATTGTTGTTCATTGTAGTTTATAGTATTTGACTAATTTCCTGAGCTAGTATAATTTACTAACTAGTTATTTATTGTTGTTCATTGCAGTTTATAGTATTTGACTAATTTCCTGAGCTAGTATAATGTACTAATTCCTGAGCTAGTATAATTTACTAACTAGTTATTTATTGTTGTTCGTTGTAGTTTATAGTATTTGACTAATTTCCTGAGCTAGTATAATTTACTAACTAGTTATTTATTGTTGTTCGTTGCAGTTTATAGTATTTGACTAATTTCCTGAGCTAGTATAATTTACTAACTAGTTATTTATTGTTGTTCGTTGTAGTTTATAGTATTTGACTAATTTCCTGAGCTAGTATAATTTACTAACTAGTTATTTATTGTTGTTCGTTGTAGTTTATAGTATTTGACTAATTTCCTGAGCTAGTATAATTTACTAACTAGTTATTTATTGTTGTTCATTGCAGTTTATAGTATTTGACTAATTTCCTGAGCTAGTATAATTTACTAATTCCTGAGCTAGTATAATTTACTAACTAGTTATTTATTGTTGTTCGTTGTAGTTTATAGTATTTGACTAATTTCCTGAGCTAGTATAATTTACTAACTAGTTATTTATTGTTGTTCGTTGCAGTTTATAGTATTTGACTAATTTCCTGAGCTAGTATAATTTACTAATTCCTGAGCTAGTATAATTTACTAACTAGTTATTTATTGTTGTTCGTTGTAGTTTATAGTATTTGACTAATTTCCTGAGCTAGTATAATTTACTAACTAGTTATTTATTGTTGTTCGTTGCAGTTTATAGTATTTGACTAATTTCCTGAGCTAGTATAATTTACTTACTAGTTATTTATTGTTGTTCGTTGTAGTTTATAGTATTTGACTAATTTCCTGAGCTAGTATAATTTACTAACTAGTTATTTATTGTTGTTCGTTGTAGTTTATAGTATTTGACTAATTTCCTGAGCTAGTATAATTTACTTACTAGTTATTTATTGTTGTTCGTTGCAGGTTATAGTATTTGACTAATTTCCTGAGCTAGTATAATTTACTAACTAGTTATTTATTGTTGTTCATTGCAGTTTACAGTATTTGACTAATTTCCTGAGCTAGTATAATTTACTAATTCCTGAGCTAGTATAATTTACTAACTAGTTATTTATTGTTGTTCATTGCAGTTTATAGTATTTGACTAATTTCCTGAGCTAGTATAATTTACTAACTAGTTATTTATTGTTGTTCATTGCAGTTTATAGTATTTGACTAATTTCCTGAGCTAGTATAATTTACTAACTAGTTATTTATTGTTGTTCGTTGTAGTTTATAGTATTTGACTAATTTCCGGAGCTAGTATAATTTACTAACTAGTTATTTATTGTTGTTCGTTGTAGTTTATAGTATTTGACTAATTTCCTGAGCTAGTATAATTTACTAACTAGTTATTTTATTGTTGTTCGTTGCAGTTTATAGTATTTGACTAATTTCCTGAGCTAGTATAATTTACTAACTAGTTATTTATTGTTGTTCGATGCAGTTTATAGTATTTGACTAATTTCCTGAGCTAGTATAATTTACTAACTAGTTATTTATTGTTGTTTGTTGTAGTTTATAGTATTAGACTAATTTCCTGAGCTAGTATAATTTACTAACTAGTTATTTATTGTTGTTCGTTGCAGTTTATAGTATTTGACTAATTTCCTGAGCTAGTATAATTTACTAACTAGTTATTTATTGTTGTTCGTTGCAGTTTATAGTATTTGACTAATTTCCTGAGCTAGTATAATTTACTAACTAGTTATTTATTGTTGTTCGTTGCAGTTTACAGTATTTGACTAATTTCCTGAGCTAGTATAATTTACTAATTCCTGAGCTAGTATAATTTACTAACTAGTTATTTATTGTTGTTCATTGCAGTTTATAGTATTTGACTAATTTCCTGAGCTATTTACTAATTCCTGAGCTAGTATAATTTACTAACTAGTTATTTATTGTTGTTCATTGCAGTTTATAGTATTTGACTAATTTCCTGAGCTAGTATAATTTACTAACTAGTTATTTATTGTTGTTCATTGTAGTTTATAGTATTTGACTAATTTCCTGAGCTAGTATAATTTACTAACTAGCTATTTATTGTACTGAAGTACATCATAGTTTATAGCATGATTAATTTCAAGAGTTAGTTTAACTTAGAAACTAGCTAACAAAATAATTTATTGTAGGATTTTGTAGTTGATATTTAAATAACTTACTTTTTAAGTGCAGCTATTGCAGCGGGTTCTTGTTCATTTTCTGCCTGTGTTGTACCTAAATACTGCCAGGCCTGATTAAAATAAATACATATATTTGCTTATTTTTTTCACAAAGTTGAACACCAATATTGCAAAGCCTAATATGATATATCAAAATATTTATTCAAAGTATGTGTTGTACATAAATTCTGTAAAGTCCTTGTAAAATATATACATAAATGTGTTCAATTTCTATCTAAATTACTGCAAGGCCACATAAGACTATAAAGAAATAAAATGCTCCGCTGGGCACAGCTTGATACGACCGCAGAGGTCAAACCCTGAACAGTTGGGGCAAGTATGGACACAACATTCAAGCTTGATACAGCTCTGAATTTGGATTGTGATTAAATATTTGACACAGCATAGGTGTCTGACACAGAATGAATGCATGATGTGGTCTAAGAACTTAAAATTTTTTAATTTACCTATTATGATCCATACACTTACACACAAGTTATTGTCCTGAAACTAGAAAAATGCTTGTTTTTTGCCCCTTTTTGGTCCCTAATTTCTAAACTTTTGAGGCAATTATCCCCAAAATCAATCCCAGCCTTCCCTTTGTGGTATGGTACCTTTTAGTACAATTTCAGTGAGACCCATACACTTGAACACAAGTTATTGTCTGGAAACTAGAAAAATGCTTGTTTTTGGCCCCTTATTCCTAAATGATTTGGGCAATTACCCCCAAACTCAATTCCAGCTTTCCCTTTGTGATATGGAACCTTGTAGTACAATTTCAGAAAGATCCGTACACTTACAAGTTATTGTCATGAAACCAGAAAAATGCTTGTTTTTTGCCCCTAATTCCTTAAATTTTGAGGCAATTACCCCCGAAATCAATTCCAGCATTCCCTTTGTGATATGGAACCTTGTGGTACAATTTCAGAGAGATCCATACACTAACACACAACAACGACGCCAACGTCATACCAATATATGACCGCAAAAATTTTTTGCAGTCGTATGAAAAACATAAACATATCTAATAAATAAAATTGAGAATGGAAATGGGGAATGTGTCAAAGAGACAACAACCCGACCATAGAGCAGACAACAGCCGAAGGCCACCAATGGGTCTTCAATGCAGCGAGAAACTCCTGCACCCGGAGGCGTCCTTCAGCTGGCCCCTAAACAAATATGTATACTAGTTCAGTGATAATGGATGTCATACTAAACTCCAAATTATACACAAGAAACTAAAATTAAAAATGATACAAGACTAACAAAGGCCAGAGGCTCCTGACTTGGGACAGGCGCAAACGTGTGGCGGGGTTAAACATGTTTTTTGAGATCTCAACCCTCCCCCTATACCTCTAGCCAATGTAGAAAAAACAAACGTACAACAGTACGCACAGTAAAACTCAGTTTAAGAGAAGTCCGAGTCCAATGTCAGAATAGGAATCAAAAGAAAATAAACAAAATGACAATAATACATAAATAACAAGACTACTAGCAGTTACTGACATGCCAGCTCCAGACCTCAAGTAAACTGATTGAAAGATTATGTCTTCATCATATGAATATCAGGTACAATCCCTCCTGTTAGGGGTTTAGTATTATACCGTCATAAAATATATGAGAAGAACATAACCTGTGTCATGCCAACAACTGGTTTATAATAAATATGTTTAATTCCGATGCAAAGACCCTATAAGTGAATCAATATTAAAGCCAAAATATGCAATCTTTAATGACCTGACAACAGTATCGTAACTATACCCCTTCTTAATAAGTCTGTTTAAAGATTTTGTTAGCTTTTGAGGTGAATACTGACATTTTTGTGCTTTGTAAAGAATATTACCATAAAAGATTGGATGTGAAATACCCGAACGTATAAGATGTCTGCATGCTGATTTATATTTACGAATGATGTCCTTATACCGATGATAAAATTTAGTAAATGTTTTGACTAGTTTATGATAGTCTGTTATTTTTTGCCACTGATTGTATTCTTCCTTCAAGATCTAATTTATGTGAGAGGAATTTTCAATAGTTTATCTTAATCAAAAATTGAGCAAAAATAATCCTTTGCAAAACATTTCCAGATTACAAGAGTTCATAATAGAAACCCAGGCCCGTAGCCAGGATGTCTCTTATGGGGATTATTTGGGGTCATGACACTTTGACATTTATAGTTAAAATTCAATTTGAATCTATATAGTCTTTACTATCAGTTTTTTTCAGAAGGGGGTCCAACCCCTTTAACTACAGGAGTGTAACCTAACTTTTATGTACCTCAGCATGTTGCTCATTTTTCTGCACTGCAGCTTCAAACAATAAAACAGCATTAGGTATATCTCCCTCCTGTAACTTATCTAAGCCTGCTTGGAATGGATTCTCATGATCTATCAAAGGATTCTCTTCTTCAAATTTATATTCCTGTATAAATACCAGTACGTATTAAAACAAAACTCTTCAATAAAAATTTCGAGGCAGTATTTTGTATTCTGTATTCTTTAAGTGTCGCTCTTTACACTGGATCATTCACATGTAACTTAAAAAGTCTCACATGTAAAATATAATATCTCACTTGTATTAAAATCACGTACTAATAGCAGGAACATATATGTTAGATATACTGTTCCCAGCTAATAGGTAGCAACTGTATATACAGTATATACAGACGCAGATCTTTCAAGTCACTGCTGTATTTACCACTTTTTTTCCAGTATTTATTTTTTTATTGTACTAACAACCAACAATTTATTGTACTTTCAATGGTTTTTATGTCATTCATTTATATAAAATACAGATTAACATTTATATTCCTATCATAATGTGTTAAACATTAACATTAATATTGTTTGTTACAACATATGTTTTACTAGAATAGTGTGCAAATATCAAAGGTTTTTTAAGTGGCTTGTATGACAAACAACCTTAGATGCCAAAAAATGTCAAAATATATGTATTAATCAGTGAGAACTGAATGAAAGGAAATCATAAACATGTTCATTTATAAGGGTGCTGTTACAGCCTTCAGTAACTTTTATAAAACATTGGCTATCATAATTTCTGCCATTTGACAGTGCTTGTAGGATTGTGCTGGAAACTGAATATATACTGGATAAGGGTGGGTACCATACCTTTCCATTAATTGTCTAAAAACAAAATATAGACAATAAAGGTCAAGAATTAAAATACATTTCAAAGATTTTAACAGAACAGAGCAAGAGGTAAAAGGTGATATTCTGAAATCTATTTTATATGCAAGTTGCTATTGTCATCTATTGGATCATTTTCTTTTATCTAGCACTTTTCACTTGATCTATTTCCACCTGTATTGATATTGTTTGTATTTCAAACTTAAAATCTTTTGACAAGGGAGCTTTCTATCTCCAATTTGAAAAATGTGTTCAAATTTCAGGAAATCAGTCAAGGCCAATTAAATGTATCTTAAATAGAGTGGAAGGATGGAAAAAAGCCTCATCTCCTCTTTAAAATTTTTGAAATAAAAACTACTTGACTTAAGATCAGCAAATAAGTAAATCAGCATTATTATAAAGAATGCTAACACAACTGGTTGAGATGTTTCTGATTTATTTTATTCCCCTCAGATTTATATTACAACATGTGAAAATTGCACCCATTTTTCTGTAATTATAAAGTCTCATAATTTAAAAACAACAATTCAGACAATAATCAAAACGTTTTCTTTTCTAAAGAAAATTTCAAATCATTTTGTGATCTGTAAATGGACAGATGGATAGTTCATACCTTAATTAATATGTCCCTTTGACAAGAGACTATGCTAAAATGTACTTAAGAAATGACTGTAGGGGATGGGATGGTTCTTGTAACTTACTTTATATGGATCTGTTTGTTCAAATTCTGTTAGCCATGGATGACCATCATTTGTAGTTCTGAAATAAAAAATAATAGGAACTTTCAGTGATAAATACTCATAAATGTTTGTGACATTTCTATTTATATTGCCAAAAATTGTGACAGGAAGGTTTCAGAAAAAAATTAAAACTTGCATTTTGAATTTTGATAGCATTTTATTGTATGCAACATTCAACAATCACAATAATAAATGTTTGCAAAAAATTCTGAATTTACAGTTCATATTTATGACATTCAATAGAAAAGAGTAAGATCATGGATTCTTCTACTTCCCCTTCTTTCACTGATTGACCATTTCATCAGGTTGACTACCGATATTTTGTCACTACTAGGGATGTGCCTGCAGTTATTTTGAAGACAAAATAATAGACTAAATAATAACTCTTTGTTTTTTTTAATTTCCTAAAGGTCTTTTAATTTTATAGGCCAATGTAAATTCTAAAACCTTATACATGAAACAAAATTAATTGTTAATATCAACCAATTTATTTATCCTAGCCTATAGAACCGTGTACATTGATCAATGTCATCTAGAGTTCGAACCCCGCTCATGCTGGTGCACTCGAATCCAATCTTAATTGACTAGGATTGTCAGTTTTTCCTATCTAAGGTCAATGGTTTTCTCCGGGAACTTTGTCTTCCTCCACCAATAAAAACTGGCCGCCACGAAATAGCCCAAATGTGGCGCTTAAAAGTGGCTTTAAAACACCAACAATCAATCAATCAATCAATCAATGTCATCTAAACGTTATTAATTATTATAACTTGATACATTATAAATCTTACTTGTCGACATCCTCCCAATGTTTTTGTAATTTTTCCCAGAAGTTTTCATCTGTTACATCCTGGTTCCCTGTCATCTCAGCATACTCATCTTCCCACTGATCAACTAATGATTTACCAGCCTAAAAAAGAACACAATCATTTAGTTAAACTGAATACCAAGAAGATATAACCGAATAAAAATCAGTAATAAACAAAGAGTACAAATGTTGGAATACAAAACAAAAAGTTGTTGAATATGGTCTGAACCCATCAACACATTTTTACATAGAGTTTTTCAATTACTGTAAAACTAATTATTTCTTTTGTTTGAAGTGTCTTTGGGGTTTTCTATTTAAGAAATTTACAATTCTAATAGATGTATACCCAAGTATCTGCTTTTATATATATATTTTTCTATTTCTTACTGATTTATCCTCTTCCTGACCTGTTGATTATTTTTATTTAAACAACGTGTGGTTTGTTTGATCTCAGTTCTAAATTGGTCAAAATTTGATTATGATGTCAAATTTTCTTGCTTTCCTCTGAATTTCCTATTGTGACCTCATGAAAAAAGGCGACCATGCCTGATGACTTAACACATAGAAAGAACACATATCTTCGCAGATTATTCGAAAGGATTAAGATTGTCTGTATATCGTCTAAAAATTATCAGAGAAACAGAATTCACCACCAAATCTTGTGCAATACGATATTTATCCACTCTCGACAGTTAAATTTCCGAACATTTAAAAAGGCTCGGCAAGCCTCACCTTTTAAATTTGAAAATTTAACTGTCTCAAGTGGATAATTATCGTATCACACTTGATGCAGTGGTAGAATCTATGTGTATATTTATCATTTAAAGAGCAATGAATAATAATGTTTAAATCAAAGAGCTGAAAGCTCTGAGGAAAAATGACGCCACTGTCTCTAATATTGTGATATTTTTTATGCAAGTCTTGATTTTCACATACCGTAATTAGTTTAACATTCCAACATGTCTCATAAGCATATAATTGATATTCGTATATGTGTGTGTTATGTGAAGATGACAACTGGCTGTTTTTTTAGTACAAATGTATAGGTCAAGACTACCTGAATGATCTACAGTATCCAATGACTACTGGCTGTTTTTTTCTATAAATAAATAGGTCAAGACTACCACAATGATCTACAATATCCAATGACTACTGGCTGTTCTTTTGTACTAATAAATAGGTCAAGACTATTTGAATGATCTACAATATCCAATGACTACTGGCTGTTCTTTTGTACATATAAATAAAGACTACCTGAATGATCTAAAGTATTCTAAGTAATGTGATTTTTGTCTTGCAATTACATTTTTCTAAATCAAGAATATAGACTTCTAGTATCCTTTTCAAACCAAATGATTATGAAGAGCCTGTTGTTATCAAGCTCTTATACCCCACATACTCATTAAATAAGTTACTAGTGACCTAGTTATTTCTGTTACTTGAAGCAAATTATATTTCTGTAGATTTAGACAATAGTATAATATTGTTTTACTAGTTTTATTTCACCTTGAAGATTAGACAAATAGGGATACTCCTTTGATTTTTTATTTCATGTCAGTCAGGTCGCTTTATATGAAACTTGAAACCACTTCTCTGCCATATTGTTATTTCATAACAACTCTGCCCTTGACCATGTTGACCCATGTAATTGATATTCATTCTTTAACCATATATCATAGTCAGTTAGTTTTTGATTTTGCACTCCCACACCACCTTTCAGGTCAAATGTCTGTCTCCATTTAAGTTAATGACATTGAACAATCATGGTATTAAACACAATTCCAATAGTGATAATGCTGTTCTAGTAGGTCACCATATATTCAACTCGGGTAGCATTCCAGTTATTGAAATTTGTGTCAGATTAGAACAATGATCTAGACCTTTAGGAATGGATCTTACAATTTAATATGGAGCCATAGTATGGGACCCCTACACGGTAACAAAAAAAAAACAAACTTGAAAAGATACAACGTCAAGCGGCAAAATCTATCACCAGAAATTTCAAGTCAAGAGAGGATGGACGGGATACGTCTCTAAAATGCTTGCCTAACTGGAACTACAACAAGATCTCCAGACAAGGCGAACAAGGAGTTGAAGCCAGAAGTTAATATTTATGTAAAAAGTAGTTGAGGGGCTGATTCCCGCTATTGAACCATACTGTCATTCTATAATATTATTGCGTAAGTATTTCTGTATTGTCCTTGTTATTGGTCCATGTCTTGGTGTATTGGTCTGAGGCGAAGCCGAAGGCCAATACTGCTGGCCGAGGACCAACAATAAGGCCAATACAGAAATACATGTAATAGTATCTTAATTAATTAACTACAGTGTTACAATATTTTTTTATTTCATTTCACAAGAGATAAACATTTTTACCTTGAAGTGGAACTATCCAAATCTCAGTTTCTTTTTATAAGATGCAATATCTAATGATTTGGTGCTGTTTCCATGCATCTTCAGCTTTTTCTCATCTGATGAATTTTTCTACCCTTTCCAGTCACTATAAAGTGTTACAACTTTAATTTAGACACAACACATAAATAGTAATTGGAAAGGTACTGCCATTGCATGTGTAATGCAAATATATTTAAAAAAAAAAATAATGTAAGAGTTGAAATTGATACAACTATCCATAAGCCAATTGACCAAAGAACGAAGATTTGCGCAATTACAGAATGCATATGCCTGGTTCGGGCTTAAAAATAAAAGACCGTTTACAAAACATGAGAAGCGAAAGTGAACAGTAAAAATCGACATGATGAAATTATGAGGTCGTCAAGAAATGAACTTGTTCCCTAAACCTGAAATATTTCCATCGTCTACTTTCAAAATGCTTTTCAAATGAATGGGACCGTCTTTAACCTAAAATATATGCCATACTGAATGTTTCAGCTTGTTTATGGTGAGTAAATAAAAACTGCGTCGTACAAACAACTGTTTACTTTCAGTTTGAGTTTATCGTGACTTACGATCTAAAAACTAGAGACGTTCCGAAATCCTGTTTTGGCCGGATCAGAACTCGGCCAATACGGAAAAAAAATCTGTATTGGCCGAGTTGACATCTTATATTGCATATGCAGTTTCCATCATTTTAAGTACAATAACAGTGTAGTTAATTAATAATGATACAGTTACAGACTCTGCTGTTATAACTTTGTGAACAAAGATTCATACGCACCGCGTGGGTATAACCGTATTACTAATTTCCGATTATTAAAATCTTCGTAAATCTTGCTAAAGACCAGTTTCTATCCAATGGATATCAAAATGATTCCGATTATTACTTTTTTAATGATTGTAAAGTTGAAATGGCATGAAAGGCTGACATTATTTAGGAGAACTATTTTGTCTAGCGATTGCTGATCATTGGAGGGTAAAAAGTCCAACACCATAACAAAACGGATCTATTTATCATGTATACATACCGATTACGATTGTAAGACATGTGCATAAAAGTGAAAGCTCGAATAAATATGAAAAATATAACAAAGGGATAGCTCCAAATACCATTTAATAACAAAAAACATATGGACAGGTCAAGATATCTTTTTGGTAAATAAAATAACGTATGTAAACTGGTTCCTGTCCGACTACAACACTTTAACAAAGACTTTGTTCGAGTGTAGCGTAATACAAGCAGATTCCAGTTAGTATGTAAAATAGTAAATATGAAACCGAGTGCGGTAGGCGGAGGCATAATCAACTTCCGTTAGGTCTGGTCAATGGTATCGGAAACATGCCGCTGATAGCGTCATTTTCCAAAAACCTTGTTAGTTGTTGTCTTTGTTTATACAAGATAGGTATACCAAAACACAAATTAAATGTATTGGAAATTATAACAATTTTAACAAAAGATTACACACACTGTCTTATTTAGCTTACCCCCACTCTTATACAAAGTATTGGAATACATGAAGTAGGTGTCTAACAGACCTGGAGAGAACTCACACATTAAATGTCATCCCTATTTGAGACATGTGTAATGAAAATGTTAAAATCATTCAATGTATTTAAAAATTCAAAATATCAACAAACAGGAAGTAGATGTATGACAGATCAGAAAAGTGCTCTAACATAACAACTTGTCACTGAAAAGCTGACGAAGTCGTTCTGATCAGAATTCCCTGAGAAAAATTTGATGCAAGTATTTTTTGACAAACTAAATAGACAGACAAATGGATGTACAGATGAACAGACAAACTGACAGACAAGGAGATTTATTTATAGCCTACTCTCTTAGAGTGGCAGTAAAACAAATAATCATAAAAAATGTTTTCCAATATACCATAACCTGTAACATGTGTTATATAAAATAAAAAGAACTTTGAAAATGTTTTTAAATGTAAGTTATACTGCTAAAAACATGAAAAAAAGTGAAATCCAAAGCCAACATGGGAAAGGTAAGAAATGTGCAGATAAAAGTAAGCAGAGAGCCAGAAAAGGAGCAACAGCAGGCCATAGGGCATTGTACATAGCTTTGGTTTCAATGCTATATGCATAGTATGAAACTATATCACTCAAAATATTGACTTGGTTTTATTAACAGCTGACTCAGTTCCTTTAAGAAAAAAAAAATTTGTTTCTGATATTTGTTTCCGTAGTTTTAAGTTAATCATGTTAACTGAGAAAAGTGTAGAGTCAATGAAAGAGAGGCCTTCAATATCCCCAAAATTCATGTCAATGTCTGAAGTCTATGGACAATATCTATGACAGGTACCAATGACAGACTGTTAAGTCATTAAAACCCTTCATTTCCTTTTAAAAATTTATATAGTAAATACAATATTTGTTTACACTTTCCATCCATTTCTTGTCTTACTAGTAGAAATTTTTATTTTCAATGCTTAATTTGAAACTAGGGCCACATTGGAAAATACCTGATTTACAGAAAACTCCTGAGCCCAATCTTCAGCCTTGTCTTGTTGGGACAATTCTATCACATCATTATTCTCTATAGTAATTTCTCCATCCCCTATCCGCTTCACAAACTTCATAAACTGTTGACAAAAATTAAATGTCAAAACTTTTAAAAAAATATTTGTGAAACAGGCATGATCAAGAAAAAAACCTGATATGGATTTGAAACACCTACAACAAGAATTTTATTTTCTATTAAACAGACCTTGAAAAATTTTAAGTCATCTTAGTACATCAACCATATACTGAAATTATTGGCCAATTTGTTTAATAGGTCATATCTTAGGTAGGGCAATGAACACCCCCTTCCAAACAATTCAGGACTCGTTTTTTCATTGAGGCCGTGTGACACAATTTATATCTATGATGTAAGACGCTTCTTACTGTTATTATTGTTTAAATGTCAACTTAACAATGAAAGTAAATATTCAAATAAACAATTCACACCTAATCTTCATGCTTTAAAGGGTGTTGTCTAGTCTTGTTTCAAATTGCCCCCCCCCCCCCCCCCCCCTACAAAAAAAAATATTTATTTATACCTTATACATTCCCTTCATTTTTTCCCCTTTTTATCATATTTGTTTTAAAAGATACATTTGAGTACAGATTTTAGATGATCTTTCCAATCCTGGTAATTTCCTATTATAATAGGTCTGACAAAATATATGCAATTCTGGATATTTGTTTACACTTTCTTACATTTGTACTTATGAATTCTTTCAAAACAATCTCTACCAAAATAATGAGAAATTCATTACCCAAATATTATTTTAATATTTTCAAGCATTTATTTCTCATCCTTGTTCCTTTCAGTAATTTACCAGTTTTTATGTGTTAAATTTTATTTTATGAAAATGCTTAACTATTCAAAACTTTGATATTGTGAATGTCCAATGGTAACACCTTTCATCCACATTAAAATATAATCATTCTATTTAAACTTCAGTCATGTCACAAAAATGAAGCATTCAAATGTTAAAACCATTCTAATGTGATTATTTCCCATTATTTTGCATCATTAATAATTATAAGCATTTGAATGAATTTTTCATTATACATGTAAAAAAGGCTAAATTGTCTTTCATCTTTTAAAGTTTTTAAAAATATTTACTGAATGGAGGACAATTGATCTGTGCTTTTTAGAATCTATCTTCCATTTATTCAGTTAAAGTCTGCAATATACTATTAAGAGTAGCAATTAAATTCTTTCTCCAACTAACCAAGTAGGCAAGTCACTGCTTAAATTAAACTTACTTGCCCTTAAATAACGGACCATAATCAGATTAACTAGCACTACAGGAAAATAATTTTTGGTCTAGCTGGCCTGAGTAATATTTTCTTGCCAGGGGGCCAGTAGAATTTGCTTTATTTGACCCAAGGATGTAATTGAAATCTTTAATTCAATAAGTTAGTATGTGCTAAAGCATGTGCAGTTTTTGCAGCAGAAAGGGAGTTGAAGATAGGGTGTAATTACATGCAAAGTAAAAGTCATGCAGAATAGAACAAATAAATAATTTACTGACAAAATAATTTGCATTAAATTTCTGATTAACTGATTAAAAATAAACTGTTTATACAGAGATATGTCTCGCCTTTTTGTTATTTTGATAATAAAGCAATACTTTAACATGTAAGTTATGCAAAATATTCAAAGTCAATGAACCATAACTGAAGGTACAGGGCCAAACAATTTCAATGGCAATGAGATGTGACAATGCTAATACAACGGCATACCAAATATCATTGACCTACCACAAGTGGTTCCCCATAAAACAACCTATTCACAAACTTAATACATGTAAACTAAGTAAAAATTTCAAAGTCAATAGACCATGACTGAGAGGGCAGGGCCAAATAATCTCCATGGAAATGAGATGTGCCAATGCTAAAACAAATGCATACCAAATATCATTGACCTTCCACTAGTGGTTCCCCATAAACTGACCCAATCACAAAGTAATACTGTAAATTCAGAAATTATTGCATGCATTTATTATTGTGATTTTGTCATTTAAGACTAAAATGTGATTTTAATTTTTGCGATATTGAGAAAAATCCTGTTTAATTCATATAAAAAATTTCAAAATACAAGTTTAAATTATTGCGATTATAACCCTGTCGCATTTTTCGCAATAATAAAAACATCGCAATAATTTCTGAATTTACAGTACATTGCTGATACTGCCATCGCTGCTGCTGCCAGAAACAACATATCTATGTCTAGCTTTTTGACTCGGTCAAGACAAGACAATAACTTTATTTGCAATAGATTAAATAACCCTTATATAAATCAGCCAATCAGAAAAATATTTGACTCACAACTTTTGAAGAAAAAAACAAAAGCATTAAAACTTTGTGGATAGGTTTATTAAACTTACTTCAGAATTACTGAACTTGGGATCGTTAACAGATCCTAACAATTCCTTGGCTGTATCTGATAATTCTTTATTTTGTTCCCTTTCTGAGGAGAATTCATCCAACCATTTTGTGTCATCCAATTCTTTAAATTCTTCTTCCCTGTAATTAAATGCCTTCTCATATATTCAAATGCTTTTTTTTTTTATATCCCTTGTGAATTAAATCAGGTTGTTGTTTTACTTTTATGAATTGTTTAACCTTTTATCATACCAGTCACTTTGATAATTTTCTATACAGTATGGGTAAAGGACTTTATACAGTTACCTATAATTGTTCTTAGCTTGTCCTTTGGTCTTTATGGATCATTCCTAATTTTCTATTAATGTATTTTAAAGCTTATCTATTCATATTTTTAAATGCTATGGAGTATGAGTGAAAGGTATCTTTCTTTGTTTGAAGATGACTTATGTTGATTTGTTGATCACCAAAATACAGAGAAATTGCAGATAATTTACAGACAATTTTTACATTGGATACTTTCTTTTTATCTTAAACAAATTTCTGTCAAATTATCATGAAACAACATTATTTTAAATTAATTTTATAATTAATAACCATGGTCTAGTGTGTGCTTCTGTCTGATCTAAGTACTCCTCAGCCCATTTAAGGTTAGTAGGAGCTAAAATTTGTGTGGGTTTCTCTGATAAATATTCACTGGACCATTTCTCTGATGGACTGTCAGCTTCTGTTGTGAGGAATTCCTGAGCCCATGAGTCTGACGAAGCAAGTTCTGCTATTGCTGGAGCTGAAATGAGAAATTACAGAGATTCTTGCTTATCTAATACTGTGATTCATCATTATTTGTATCAGAGATATTTATTTTGTTGTGGATTTTGTGGGTATAGGGGAACTACAGAAATACAAGTTTCTTAAGATTTGAATGGATAATTCCTCATAACCATTAAGAAAAGCATGTTTCAAATCCTTTTCCAAATATGTATTAAATTCATCACTGATTTATTTCTCTGTCAGATGAGATCTGGCTTTATCAACAAGTAATGCCTTTATCAGATGAGACCTGGCTTTATCAACAAGAAATGCCTTTGTAAGATGAGACCTGGCTTTATCAACAAGTAATGTGTGTTTGACTTAGCAGCTGATTGACAAATTTTTCTGGTATGTTAGATGTATATTGGAATTAACAATTTTTGTGTGATTTCCGAAATTTAAATCTTTCTAATGCATATTTGAACATTTCACTGGTTTATACCTCTCTCAGGTGTGTATTTGAATTCAGATTCCTCTATTTCTCTCATTTCCTGGAGTAATCCGCCCATGTGGAATGTCTGTGGAGCCATTGTAATTCTCTGACTTGACAGAAACTCATCTACTAACTATACAAAATAACAAAGCATAATCAACTAAATAAACCAGGAACCAAAAGCTTACTACAATGTTCAGAGTTAGTGGTTTGCAGATGTGAATTCCAAGTATGACCATGATGGTAAGGATATTTTGCTCTTAGAAAAATAAACCCTGAGTAAAAAATGTAGAATTAAAAGAAAATTTAAGAATAGGTTTAACTTTTTTTTTAAATTAAACTGAAACTGTTTTTTCTCCTTTAAAAAGTACAAAAATCAATCAAAATTTGGTTGGGAGAAACATTATAAATATAAACAGACCTGCAGTCATGATTTTTTTAATTTCTATATTGATACTTATTCAAAGCAGTGAAACAAGAACACAAAATTTAAAAGTCAATAAAAGTTAATTAACTTGTGGGCAATCATTTTGTTTTCAATCTGCAGGATTTAGAGCAACTTTATTGTCTGCACACCAAAATGAAAATAATGTTATGTTATTGGTTGGATATCCATTATTCAGAACATGTTCAACCTGTTAAAATGTTTTTGCGTATGGTTTTAAAAATCTGCTGTATGAATTCATATTTACCGGTAGAAATGAGCAAAATGGAACCTTTGCCAAAAAATTACCAAAAAATGGCTCATCAAATCTGACTATTAGAATGATCAGCAAGAAGTGTACAACTACATGCTCAGAACAGCAATCAACCAAAGAACTTCCAATGGTTAAGATATGATGCAATACTGGTATATCAGAAATTTTACGTTTGTTAAATTTTCCGTTTTGTTAGTCATGTAAGTGGCAGCCAGTTAACAGCAAAATTTGACAGATGTAAACATTTCACTATCCATTTAAATGCTGTACAATGCTGTGAAAAGTGTAAAATGAACACAGCACATATCTTATTGCCCCTTCTAAGGCCCTAACCTTGAACAAAACTTGATGAGAAAATAAAACCTGATAAGCCATACTCATTGGCGGATCTAGAGGGAGGTTCCCAGGTTTAAAACACCCTTTTCAAAAAGGCTTGATCTGCCCCTGATACTTTATATTTACTTACCTCGTTTTCTGTTGACTGTCCTATTGGTCTACCATGCTGCAAAATATACTATATTTACTTCATGCCAAATATGATTTATTAATGTACTGCTCAATAAATTTAAAAACAATTTAATATCATTTTTATTTGATGAAAGCATATAAAATGAAATTTGAATTTTGGATTTGAAAAGTATAATTACTAATTCCTCTATGATATCTGTACATTATCTAATCAGATTAATTATTCTCAAAAAGCAACCAGATTTGTGTTGTCTTTTTTTCAATATTGATTGCATATATAGTCTTTTTTGTTGAGAACTTGATATGACTTTTAACTGCAAGTTTTCGAATGTAAAAGGTTTTATTCATGGCGAATGATTTAAAAACTGAACACTAGATAATACTACCATTTGCTGTGGGTGTTGGACTCTTCCATGACTGAAGTTTTCCTGTAAATAAATAATTATTATTTTTTTCTAAATATTTTACAAAGTAAAAATAAATGAAAAGCAATAAAAGGTATAGGAAAATCGAACTAATTTTTATAACTTATCAATCAAATCAAATTATATACATATGATGTAACACTTAACAAACTAAAATTGTGTTTAGTTTTAACACTGACAAAGACAGATACAAAATGTACATCTTTACTTCATTGTACAATGTATGTTCAAATTAAAGAATTTATTTCAATACATATTTATGAATCATCACTTCAACTGTTAACTATCATTTTTCCGTTTTAATTATTTATTTGCTATACAAGTAATAAGAAAATGTTGCAATACACTTTTTTTGAGAACATTCTATATTTAGCAGATATACCTGTCGTAATCCTCTATCCTGTGTGAAATGTGACGTCAATTTCATCAGTGAATTTGATCCACCACATTCCCCCTCCACCAAATTTCTCATAGCCATCTTTTCTGTTTAAAAACTGAAATTTTTTACAAATGATTTTACTAGTATAGTCATGATAGTAAGAATTAAGTACACATGGCAAAAGTCCATCTAAAATTACCATAAAAATGTTAGAAATTTCATCAAGTTATTGAAGCCTTATGTTTATAAGAGTGATGTCAACAAGTGGGTTAGTACACAGGGTTCTAAAGATATAGCGCTCCAGTATATTCTCAATCTACATGAGTTAAAGAGTCTTGATGAGCATGATAAGAGCTGTTTGAGATCTGATTCCCTTTCCTATCACTGCTAAAGTAAATATAACATGTATAAGTGTCTGTTACTAATCTCGTTATTGATTTTCATTATTTTTATCAAACATATGTGACATGTATGATGCAAGCTAGTTACTGTGGTACCGGTATATTGAATAGATTTTTTTCCCCCACATAACCATGATAACACATTTCTGGAAATTTTTTATATGCTCCCAATTGATTTTAAATTTTACTCTAAACAAATATTTCAATGTCCATTAAAATGCATTGTTATTAAAAGACCATGAAAACAAACACAGACACAGCAAGATATATAACTTCTCCCCTGAAAGTAACCTGAGAAAATAACCTAATGTATCATGGAATACAATGCATGTTAGCATGATTAGTAACTGTTGTACATTGTGCTTTTGTATGACCTTGACCTTCCTTTTTCGTTTCCTCATTGAATTCATACATCCTTTTTCCAGTTTTTTGTGTCAAAATATGATTAATAAATATGTTTAATTGAAAGTCACTTCGTTATTATTTGTTACATATATACTGTGCATGTTTAGAGCATTTTTCAAATTAACCTATTTAATGCACGAAAGGCATAAGACGTGGCTGTATATGATTTGTAATATTAATGGGTGATTACACATGTCAAGGGTTAAATGCTGACCAATAAAACTTATCTGTACTTTTCATGAATAAAATGTCAATCAAGTAACAACTACTTGATTGACATTTTATTCATGAAAAGTACAGATAAGTTTTATTGGTCAGCATTTAACCCTTGACATGTGTAATCACCCATTTCTATGACAAAATGACTCTTATTTTTAGAAAGTGTTTTTCTGATAAATGTACATTTAATTTAATGTAAATGAATTGTTGCTTTGAGATTTTTGTAAAGGTTGAAAGAAGTGAGAGCAATTTATGAGTTATTAAATAGTATTCCCTCCCCAAAAACTCTTTGAGGGGATAAATGCAAAATCTTGTTCGATGTACAGCATTTTGCCTTCCCAAGGGGGCACTTATTATTAAACGAGTGGAACTGATGAGTCAATGGAATAGATCACTTTTCGAGCTTAAAAAATATATGATAAGGTTGAAGAGATTGAGATAAAATATATCATCAGATTGTTGATTAAATCAAAAGCTTCACAGATGCAATTAAAACCAGCCATCATGGTCAGAAATAATTTAAAATATATTTTGTCAAATCTATTTTTCTACCTATGAAATAGCTTAATCATAATAGCTACAGCCTACAGGTGTATTTTTTTATCAAAAAATATATGATAGGATATGTTTTTCTGTCATTCAATATATGAACAGGTAGGGTAACTGGATCATGTAACAGCAAAAACTAATTGTAGTATTAAGTGTGGTGACCCCTACTATCATGACTACCGGTATGTCATTATTTAGGGTTAGGTTTAGGAGTTTTAGTGTTAAGAGTACATGTAAGTATGAGTTCGAATTAGTTTACCCCCTCCCCCTAACCACCACCAATTTTATGGTCATTGATTTTACTTTTTGTTTTATTCTTTCGTTGTTTACTAATCCATGGTGGTGGAGCATGACAGTGCATTAACAACTTTGGAGATGTAAGTTATGCGCTGGTCTAAACTCCTTCCATTTTTTGCTTTATGAAATGGAGGACATTTTTTAAAATATTTATAAAAAATTTTCATCAGATTTCCCATGTTCAGTCACTAATTTTAAAAACATTTTTATCACGTTTAAGTGGTATTTCAGAGAAATGAAGACCTGAACACAATAAAAAGATTTTTGGTCCTTTCTGCTAGTTTAGAAATTTTTAAAGCAAGTTCAAAATCAGGACAAGCGGTTTTCTTTATCAAACAAATAAACATCGGACTCAAACTTCTTTTAAACTGAGTTTTACTGTGCGTATTGCTATGTGTTTCTTTATTCTACATTGGCTAGAGGTATAGGGGAGGGTTGAGATCTCACAAAACATGTTTAACCCCGCCACATTTTTGCACCTGTCCCAAGTCAGGAGCCTCTGTCCTTTGTTAGTCTTGTATGTTTTTTTAATTTTAGTTCATTTATATGTTTTGGAGTTAAGTGTGACATCCATTTTCTTTGAACTGGTACACAATTTTATTTAGGGGCCAGCTGAGGACCACCTCAGGGTGCGGGATTTTCTCGCTGCGTTGAAGACCCATTGGTGGCCTTCGGCTGTTGTCTGCTCTTTGGTCGGGTTGTTGTCTCTTTGACATTTTCCCCATTTCCATTCTCAATTTTAAATTCTTTTAATCAACACCAAAACATGCTTCACACTCTTTAAAATAAGTCAGTGAACCCTTGTCGTTTTGACTAGGCACCTTATCAGTATTTTTATCAGTTAACTGCATAACTTTAAATTAACATGTCATTTTTATTAACCCCATGCTGCTTTAGTAGATACACAGCATTTGTCAATGAAATATGATCAGAGATAAAAATAGATTTCTACCTCTGAATCAGATTCTTTCAGTTTCACTTTACAAACATTTCGGAAAAACTTTCCACAAATGCATAGATTCCCATCACCAACATACATACTTAAACCTCAAGTCTTGAGGTTTAAGTATGTATGTTGGTGATGGGAATCAACGCATTTTGTCTTGAGATTTAAGTATGTATGTTGGTGAGGAATCTAGGCATTTGTGGAAAGTTTTACCGAAATGTTTGTAAAAATGTTCAACTAGTTTTACTCAAAAAATACCTTAGGAGCTTATTATTATTGCAATAACAAACATTTAAGTTACCAATCTTTTAATTGGCATAAAACAAATCATTAAATGACATTTGTATGATAATAAGTTGTATTATGACTTGCTTTGACACAACAAGCAGTGTTCCAGCTAGGTCGTTTTCACAGGGCGGTCCGCCCGCCCTTTACTGAGTGCCGCCCTGTGCCCTTTTTAAGACGCCCTGCCCTTTTTCATAAGTCCATGCCTTTATTTCCGTAATATTTTGATGAAAATACAATTATTCTACCTGTCTTCATATTTATGACAAGTTTATGACCCTCAGCTAATTAACATTTACAGCAGGTGTAATAAGTTGTGATTACAGATAATCCACTTATCGACATCGGATGGGTCATTAATCCGTTATTTAAACTTCATAATTGACCATTGTAATAATTTTTCTCATTAAATTTCAGTCAGTCAGCATTTCAATTTCAATATTTCTCAAAAGATGACAATTTGCGTTTGATGTATCCATAGATCGTCTGTTGTTAATATGTCATTTTTTTTTTAAATTGATCTTTTAAACTAGTTTTAATCCAGAAGAAAGTAAAAACAATGCTTGACTGTACCTGTCATTGAATATCTATATCCAAATTAAATTAATTAAAGCTGTAATCCATGATCACCATACATGTGATGGACTGTGAAACTCAGATCAGCATGATCAGGACATTGGGAAATTTTAATCAGGAGATTAGGACTCAGATCAGGAGGTTTTTTATCGACATAAATTTTGTCGTAAATGTAACAGTATGATGTAGAAATTGTCTTTTAAATTGTTTTTTTCTTCAATCTTCCATCCAATGTAATATGTGTTTATAGTACCTTTGTAGCCTTTATATTCAAATGATATCACATTGCTGAAAGGAATATTGAGAAGATTATGTTTCTTGCTTTGTTTTTGATAATTGATTGTTGACTGCTTGTAAATGAAGCGCTTTGACCTTTTCTTTGTGTATAGATACAAACAATAACAATAATAATGCATGGTTTATAAGCATTAAGAAAAGTTTTTTTTCTAAAAAACTTAAGCTTTAAGACTCAAACAGTGTAAAGTATTTTACTATTTTTAGCTAAATCACTGTCTATATAGATCTATATACCATTGACATATATTATTTAATAACAGAATCACTGGTCTTTGACACTTGGTCATGTAAGACTAAAAAGTACAATTGTACAAGCTGACTTGGCTGCTTTCAATAAACTTGACTCTGCACTAAATATATAAGTAATCCTGATCCTGGTAACAGTTTGTTGATTTTTAAACTCAGGATACTGTGGATTGTCTTTGAGTCAATGTTTTCTGCTGTCAGTTTGGATCTTGTTGAGCATGATGAAAATCCTTTAATGTACGCATTGGAGTGCGAAATAGTTTTTTTATTTTTTTAATGAGTTGAAAGTTAATTAAATGTTTCTTTCGGGGTTCGAAACCTTCCAATATTGGCAATAATGTTTTGACAACAACATTCCACTTTTTTATCATCAGCTGATCATTGCCGGTATTTCCCTTTAATCATCCTTTGCGTGTGCCATAGACAGAAGCCATATTAATATTCTATCACCTGAGCTGACACCTGTCTATTATGCAATCAAACTATTATCACTTGTTACATGTAGTTAACCGTTGGCCAGGTATCTACATGTGATGTGTACAGGTAATGTCAGTTACACCGGATATGTTCGGTACTCTCGGGTTTTTTCGTCTTCAATAACAAACATTTGTAAATATCGTAGTAAAAAAAAATGGTGCCTGAAAATTTTCATTCATGAAATATTTTATACACGGGATTTTTTTCTCTTCAACGGGAGGGCGGGAGGAGACCCCTGAACCGGGATTATTGTCCTCCCGTCGGGAGGTTCACATGTATGGATCACAAATTGAGGTTTTGTTTACATTTGTTGAAAGCCATGTGGCGGGAAAATTCGGAAAAACCCTTTTAACAAGAAACAGTTACATTTCATTGTTATTTATAGACAGTAATATTTTCATTTTGATTAACTGCTAAGATTATTTCATTTAAAATGAATACTTTCTTATAGTGAAACTGATAATACTCCTGCAGTTAACATAAGACAATGTTTGACATGCCCTTTTTGAAATATCAATCATCGTGCTATTTAAAGTGCCCTTTTCATGATTGGCTCCCTGCCCTTTTGAAATCCTAGCTGGAACACTGACAAGTAATGCTTTTTTCAATATATTGCAATATAAAAGTTTAAAAGTAAAAAAAAATTTAATATAGCACAATCATACAATTATAAATAATACATCACCATTTATGTGAATCAAATGAATCATATTTTATGAAATCAAGCAACGGACAATTTGCATTCAGAATCAAATATTAATTTTCTGTTTTATGTGGTGAAATTAATACAGAATTAATTCATAAATAACATGAATAATCATTTGATAATGACAACTGGAGTTTCTGTCTAAATTTAATTTGGAAGTTGGGGTGAGCATGTAAATAAACAAATATAAAAACTCCTTGTCATGAGTGGGGCAAGTTAATTAGTATGACTTTTATAATCAGCAGATTCAACTCTATTGAATAAGTGGGTGGAAGTCAATCAGCACTTGGTTAATTTGGCACCTATAGAAAGTCAAACTGACACCCATCAAAAACCATTTCCACATTTTGTAAGACATTCAGCATTCAATACTATTTTTCTCTTTTTTCTTAGTTTTTTTTTTATTGGAGATAATCCCCAACCTGCCAAAGTCTGGCAAAGAGGACTTGTATTTCATAAGTTTGTATTGAAGTTACTCATATCAGAACTTATTAATCAGTATGTATTTACATATGACTTCTTTAGCGTTCTTAAAGAAGTATAAGTGTTAACTAAGATTTTCAGAAACACAGTCCATCGTCCAATATTAGCCGAACAACATCTTTTAAGTCAAATATGACGCTTTCCGGTACGTGTGAGAAGTAGGTCTCATGCTCATAAATTTTAACCTGGTTGCTTGTTTTTGCAAAATATATTTATCAAAATGGATTAAAATTTAAGGATTTCGATGCAAGTTAAACAGTTCAGGTTATAATACACCTTATCGCTATTTGTCCGCCATTACTGGACATCACAAAAGTTCCCGTAAAATTTTGACGTCATAATAGAAAATATCTGACGCCACAATGGAAAAGTGATTGTTGTATGACGTCAAAAGTTCAAGCGGGACAGATTCTCGGGTCAAGCGGGAATAGCGATAAGGTGTATTGCTCGTTATAAACAACACAATCATACAAACATTCATATGATAAAGATTGTCGCGTAGGAAAATTGAACGAACTACTTCTAAATTTGTTGACATTGGAGAATCGTGAATCAGAACCAGACTAGTTTTGATAAAACAATATTATAAATCAATATGCCATCTAAAGCAGAGGACATAATGAAAGGATTCAAACTGTATCCTTAAGCTAGATAACTGTACATCTGTTTACATCAATTATGTTCACAAATTTCCAAATCTATATCGGCGTCTTGAGACATCCTGATTTGTGACATTTATATCACATGCAAATTTAAATTCCCTTTGTCGACTTTTTCTATGTATCTATCGCTCTTCTTTATGAGAACATGACATCCCTTTATTCTCCATGTGTTTCTGTTGACACAGACCTGTATGTCCTCCTCAATTTTTACGTAGTTGATAATCATCAAAATGTTTAAAAATAAAAATAGAATTGACAATTGTCACTTGGCATCTTCAAAATACATTGTAAGCCAGTCAGGTCAGCACCCGGGTTAAGTCAATGCAGTACCTGTTTAATTCTGCACCTGGAATAGATATTTGGGCACACTTTAAATCATGTTCATGATTATGGGACAAGCAATAGATCGTCATCAGGGTTTTCAATGAGCATCGGCACCTGCTGAAATTTCCCCGTTTCAAATTAAGGAAATCGCCGATTCAAATTGTGTTCCAAATAAAAATCAAATAAATGAAACTGTGCTATCATTAAGTAAAACAAGTTGTTGTCGATTGAATTGACTTGTCTTCGCTTGCGCTTTGATTATATAGGTGTTCTCATCGAGGTCTGCGTTATATTCTATTTAAAGATTCTTGACAAAGTTATGGATAAGGAACGAGACATCCAAAATGATTTTTAATGCGATGATTTGTGTACTTTGAAAAAGGATGATTCTACATATTAGTAAAGCGCCCTCTTGTCATAGAGAGAAAACACATGTGGATCCAAGATGACAAGTAAACGTCAAGCAAAATGAAAATTGATGTTGCTTGATTTCTTTACAGCCCTCAAAAAGAAAAAAAGAAGCAGGTGAAAAAAGAATCACATATGCAACAATGTGCAATTTACGCATGAATATCGATAGTTGTTGTGACTGACAATTCTTTAATAATGATCATAATAATTTTCAGATCCATTCAATGCCGATATGGTTGTCAAGTATATAGAGCTCAATGAGAACACACAATATAGAGTAACAGCAGGTCAATGTACATGTATTGGTTATCCTGTTTCCAGTTTCTGTTATAGTTTTATAGTCTAACCTACTCTGAAAATTTCGATTATAAATAAAAAATCACAGAATTTTTAGTGCACCATTTTCAATCATGTAAGTCAACAAAAATGACTCATTTATGTGACTTGCACAATAAGACTGGTGTTAAAAATTTTTGTTACAATTCACTAGACCAGTACTTATTGGTGGCAGGATTTTACTAGTCCTGTTTGAAGAACTGCTAGCCCAACAAAACAGACCTGCTAGTCCAAGTTGCTTTACAAGTTCAGAGTTTGCTGCATAATGAAAAGTGTGTGTCCATTGTTTTGAAGGCCATGATATTTAATAAAATAAATCAAATGAACATGATGAATTTGTTACATTCTGAAGACATTTCAGCCTCATTTCCCCTTTCATCTTTAGTTCTTTGTTTCGAAACTGACAATGTTCCTTGGGTGCCCATACTAAAATGTGAAGCATATATATACATTGTTGCATGGTTTCATGCTGTCCACCATGACAGGTCATATCGATCAATGCATCATATCCTGCAGTACTGTTAATTAAATGTCTCAGCATGAGCAATGTTCAATACCCCCAGTATTGAGAAATCGATATTTTTTAAACATGTTAAAGGGGCATTACAATGTAGCGACGAGATATGAAGAAATTAGAATATGATTTTTTTTTTTTTTTCAATCATTAGTCATGTTAGTAAAAGTGAAATAATGAAATAATAATTCACTTTTAGCAGCCAATTTTGTTCAATTTTGGCAAAAAGCAAAGAAACATCGCTGATGAATTATTCACTTGTAAGTGAATAATTCAACCCCATTGACTCCGTGTTCATGTGATCTTCAATTTATCCATTAGCTAGAGATTGGTTACGCTTGTATTAGTCCTGTTCAGCCATTAAAAGGAAAATAATGTCAACATTGAAAGTGAAACAAAGGTGAACCATTCGTTGACTGATTCCATCTACAAAAAAATTATTCTTATACAGATAAAAACAATGGTTAACTTATATTTTTAACCTATGACATGAAATCAAACAGACCTAGAAAAGTTCAATATCATGAGGTCGCTATCTATTTATATGTTTATATTGGGTTATGTGACTGCCGGCAGTCTTCAGAGGTCATCTCGATGGTTAATTAGATGGCGTCTAGACTAAAATACACATGAAATGCTGATATATATTATCCAGTAAATGCTTTGTTAACTGTTTATTTCAGACTTATTGTAATTTGGATATACTGTTAGTATGTTATAAATCAAATATGAGAATTTGAGTCAAATCGGTGAACATGAAAGTGACAGCTAATGCCCCATTAAGTACAGGAACTACAATCCATTCATGATACCAGTCCACCCAGTTATTATACCCCACGCAACGAAGTTGCTGAGGGTATAATGTTTTTCATCTGTCCGTCAGTCCTGTTCTTGTCACTGCAACTCCTTTGAAACCGCACAACAGAATTTCATGAAACTTTGTAGATAATAAGGACATACTATGTAGATGTGCATATCGACAGGAAATTACGAATCAATTTTTTTTCTAGGAGTTATGCCCTTTTAACTTAGAATTTTGGCCAAAATATACTACTGCAACAGTTTGTCATCGCAACTCCTCTGAAACCACACAACAGAATTTCATGAAACTTTGTAGATAATAAGGACATATTATGTAGATGTGCATATCGACAGGAAATTACGATTCAATTTTTTTTCTAGGAGTTATGCTCCTTTGAACTTAGAATTTTGGCCTAAATACACTACTGCAACAATGTAATTGCAACTTCTCTGAAACCACATAACAGAATTTCATGAAAGTTTGTAGTTAATGAGGACTTAATATGTAAATGTGCATATATATCCACAAGAAAATTTTTATCAGTTGACTTTTGTCGAGTTATGAGTCTTTGATCTTAGGAATCTGGTGAGATTTTGTTTGTCCAGTGACAATGTGGGGGCGTGGGGTATGTGAGCGTGCTCACAAAGGTTCTTTAATATGTTCTATTTTTAAACGTGTTCACATATCAGTTCAAATTCCTGGAATCCTGGATGAAGTATAAATAGAATCCCAATGGCTAGGATAAAAATAATGAGGAAGGGATTTTCCACTTTCTTTGTTTTAATAAGCCAAGAATATTTTTTACTAGTCCGTCAGGCATGTTGGATAACAAATTTTGATTGCCTGAAAAGTATTAATGTTCTAGTCCTAGGTGTCCGGCTAATGGATTTTTTTAACCCCTTTAAGAAAAACAACCCAAAATGTCAAATATAAATTGTCTTCAATATACATGTATGTAAAACTTGGACCATTTCTTACAATAACTTATAATACATGTATCATGTAGATTGATTCAACAACTAAGTTAGAAAATCTAATTAAGGTAAATAAATCAACCCAAAGTTGACTAGAAAGTCTAAAACATGAAAAAAGTATCAGCAATGATAAATTGGTTTACAGTATTGATAAAATTTTGTTATAAAAAAAATAGAATATTTCTGAAAGTTAGTCACCTAAGATGGAATGCTTTTATAAATCTGGCTGTTAGTTTTCTGGCTTTGTCTGACATGTGGGGGCCTTTAATAGCTTTCTATGCAGTATGGGTTTTACTCGTTGTTGAAGGCTGACCTGTGTGGTGACCTATAGTTTCTAATATCTACATCATTTGGTTTCTGGTGAAAAGTTGTCTCATTGGTAATCATACCACATCTTATTTTTATGTTTAATTATTTTTATCATGTTAATGTATAAAAGTCTTTCTAGCTTGGTAATTCATGCAAACTTCTATGGTCAATAGGGCTTTCATCATATTCAATTGAAGAATTTTCCTTAACACAAAAAAAGAAATTGGATGAATTTACGAGATGCAGACAGTGGTAGAATATTATGGCAGTCCAGTGATGATCTGTATGTATAATTAAACAGTTTCATATATATGTACATACAAACTTTATGTTCACTATGATTTATTTTTAACTTTTATTAAATATTAAATATATGTAATTGTTGATAACATAGATAGTGAATTTCAAATATTCATATGAATAAGAGATGTAATGAATATGTCAACAAGACAAATATTCGACACAAAAGGTGATCTTTTAAAAAAAACAACAGATGTGTACACAACACACACAATGTGTCAAGCTATAAATTCCCTTTATGCAAAAGGACTATTGCTGATGAAGCTCTCTACTTTGGACTGGCACATTAACACATGGTTTATATAACCCTTTTTTATTTAATACTGAAAGCTCTTCTTTTAATCTCAGTGGAATAAAAAAGGGAACATAGAAGACCGTACAAAAAAAAATTTTAAAGAAAAAACTCTCGACTCTAATACCAGTTTGATAAGCAACAAAAACACAGTTGTAAGGAAAACCATAATTACAATGTAATTATAGCAAAGAGTGATAGATGGTTTGTTGCTTAATGTCCAATAGCAAATGTTTCATGCTTGTTCAGGAAAACTAAGCATAGATTCTCGCACTTACTGAAACCAAGTTTTATTAATGCTGATGAGGTATAGGAAATCCAACTGACCTTCACTAATATCTGCCTCTGTATGATCAGAGTCAATTTCATACAACAACACATGCAGGAAGACCTAACCTTGTGTAATGGTCATTAGTAAATAATACCAGTAAAGAAATAATGGTAACATTCATGACATTCATATTTCATTGTAATTTGTACGAGCTATTTTACAGGTCATCTCCAGATAAAGATCATGAAGGTAAATAATTGATGGCACATACTAGAAAAACAGATGAGTAAAGTAATATTTATTAATCATTCATGAAACAGGCTTTTTCTATATGAATGGTCATTACATGCATGTACAATGTACATGTAACTTGTATGTATCATTTGCAATTGCATGTAGAAATTATGTTTGGCAAATGACAGTTTTAGATGAAAAAATTGCACACTCTTCAAAACTTTTATGGTGCGCTAATCTTTAATCTCTCAGAGTCAATAGTTGTATTGATTCCTTTAACTTATCTGATGCATTTTGTTGAGCATCCAGTATATAGAAATAAGAAGGAAAAAAATCATTGACCAGTCAGATAAAAGTCAGAATAATGTTTGCAGATAAAGAGACAGATTTGTCTTTCCTGTAGATTGGGCTGCAATTAAAAGAATCTTTGTTTCTCCACACCCCGCTCCAGATTTTTGCTGGTGGGTCAGTAGGTAGGGTTTTTTTTTTTTTTTTTTTAAACGTATTGTCAGACATATTATGATATAGAAACCTACATGTAGCTGTGGGACCGTAGCTCTTAGGTCCCAATGAAATGTCTTTATTTTCTTTATTTTTGAGGACCATAGACATAGAGCTACAGATTTCCTTTGTTTAAACTTTCGGTATGGGACCCAAGTTCAGGTCGCATTTATTTGCAAGAATTTCATTATTTTCCACCTTTACGTAGCTCGTACCTATCTATGTTTGAATATTCATATCCATGACACAATCATGTCATTATTTCCATTTATTTATTTCTATGTCTATTTCGTTCATTCATATTGAATAAACTCAAGACAAGATAACTCTATCTGGAAACACGTGTTCGCCTAAAAACACAACACTATTTTTTTTTTGGGGGGGGGGGGACTTTTTGAATTAAAGTATATAAGGAACTTTAATGACATCACGATGAAATTCAATATGGCTGAACGAAAAAGGCGTAGAAATAAACAAACAGAAATAATTAGATGATTGAGTCCAGATTATGAATATTCAAACATAGATAGGTACAATTGCAGGCCAATACACATTAAGTGAGAAGTCAAATCTGGATAGCTATTTCTGGAAATCAGAGTTCAGACGAAAAATTTAAGTCAGTCGGGGTGTGGGGAAACAAACCTATTTTTTATACGACCGCAAAAATTTTGTGGTCGTATATTGGTATGACGTTGGCTTCGTCGTGGTCCGAAGACACATTGGTTTTCGCACTCTAACTTTAGTAAGAGTGAATGGATCTCCATGAAATTTTACCATAAGGTTCAATACCACAAAAGGAAGCTTGGGATTGATTTTGGAGGTTATGGTATCAACAGTTAAGGAATTAGGGGCCAAAAATAAGCATTTTTTGGTAACTTCCAGACATAACTTGTGTGTTCGTGTATGGATCTCTCTGACATTGTACCACAAGGTTCCATATCACAAAGGGAATGCTGGGATTAATTTTGGGAGTAATTGCCTCAAAATTTTAGGAATTAGGGGCCATAAAAAGGGCAAAAAACAAGCAATTTTCTAGTTTCATGACAATAACTTGTGTGTAAGTGAATGGATCTTTCTGAAATTGTACTACAAGGTTCCATATCACAAAGGAAAAGCTGGAATTGAGTTTGGGGGTAATTGCCCAAAACGTTTTTCCTTTTTTTTCTTTAAAATTTTCCATTTTAAATTAGTTATTTCTGATTTATATATAAAAGCAAATAATTATGGTATGGTTTGAATAGGTAAATTAAAAAATTTTAAGTTCTTAGACCACATTCATTCTGTGTCAGAAACCTATGCTGTGTCAAGCATTTAATCACAATCCAAATTCAGTGCTGTATCAAGCTTGAATGTTGTGTCCATACTTGCCCCAACTGTTCAGGGTTCGACCTCTGCGATCGTATCAAGCTCCGCCCAGCAGAGAATTTTATTATTTTAGCCTTGTTAAATTGTGAGCTTGCAAGTCAGAAATTGTCCACCAGAGACAATTGATGTAGAAGTTAGTGACTATAGGTCACTGTACAGCCTTCAACAATGAGCAAAACATGTGACCCGTATCACATAACATGTTGTTGTCTTGAATTTCTTTGTTATATTTGAATTGCATTGATTTATATAAACAGTGATAAGTTTCATATATATAATGCTCCTTGTCTAATGCAATGTTAAATCTGTGTCCTATACATATCAGTGTATGCTTATTTAATTGGTAGATAGGAACTATTTTCCTAGAAAGAGACCTCATTGATAAATTTCTATTTCTTAATTAATTTTATTGGTCAATACATAATTTTAACATGTTATATGTTTTAGCTCGTGTACCTAAGAAGATCTTAAAATGTAAAACAGTATCCAGAGAAATTAATTTTTCATCCAAGGAACAGATGGACAAATTTAGATTAGAACAAAAAGTTTACTTTAAAGGCAAAATTTTAGAAGGTATCATATTGATATGTAGTTAGATGTACATGTCCAATTCAATTCAAAACCAGTATAACACTAGTCAGTAGATAGAAATAGGCCTATGAGAACAAAATGTCTGAGACAAGGTTAAAAACTAAATTTTCAGATCCATAGCTGATAGGCTAAAGTTTGTGTAGTTACAAATAGACAATTGTGTTGGATTTTGAAGTTCTCAACATTTTGATCATATATCTAAGCCTTGACATTAGATCAACATTGTCACTTTAAAAGAGTTTTCTGTTTATATTAAATCTCTAACTTTAAGGGAGTCAGAATTGGGTACCCCAAGTGACAGTTTGTGTTTAAAACTTTGTTGTGATAACGGTCAGTACTAACCCCATAAAGGCCAAGACCTTACCAGCCTTAAGAAGACATACATTATATTTTAACTACCTTGATTTTGCTATATATTCTGGATCAATCAGTTTGTTTTTTCCTCCTATTTCTTTCATTTGAATATGTGAATTTTTATGCCCCTTCCGTAGCGTAGAGGGGGCATTAAGTTTTACCCTTCCCCGTCTGTACGTCCCTACATCTCAAAATTGGTTTCTGTTCTCTAACTTTAGTTTGCCTCAACCAAATGTTATGAAACTTATACACAATGCTTACTACCATAAAACACAGATCAAGTTTGAATTTTAGTGGTGTCACTTTTATTGTACTAGAGTTATGCCCCTTTACAAATGAAAAAATTGATGAATTTTTTGTTTCCGTTCTCTAACTTAAGTTAGCCGCAACCAAATGTTATAAAATTTATACACAATACTTATTACCACAAAACTCAGATCAAGTACAAATTTGGGTAGTGTCACTTTTACCGTTCTTCAGTTGTGTCCCTTTATAACTTTAAATGATATGCAAGTGGGGGCATCATCTGTGTCCTATGAACACATTCCCCATTTATTAGTCCCCTACCGACGAAGTCAAAGGGGACTTTAGGTTTGCACTCCGTCCGTCTGTCCTTCTGTCCGGCAAATCAGCTTTCCACGCTTTTTTTCTTCGTTCTTGAAGATATTGATTTGATATTTGGTATATAGTTTTATCATGACAAGTTATAGATCAAGTTAGAATTTTGTTCCGGTCTGATGATTTAGTCCAGAGTTCTGGACCATATCTAATGTTGGAGTACTATGTTAAACCATATTTCTTTACAAAGGGAGATAACTCATTTTTTAAAAGACATTCTTTGTTAAATTATTTGAAGAACTTTTTGGCAGGTTTGTTTGTTATTTAGTATAAACTAATTTTCTGAATGCTATATACATGATATATATATAAAAAAAAATTATGAACTTCAAGAGAAATCCTTTAATTAGATCATAATCTATTTTTTTTAATGTATATATTTCAATACATTACATTGTGTAGATAAAAGTTGTTGACATTTTATAGATAAGTTACAAATCTATATTAGTTTGTGACAAATGAAAGAAAACATATTTGGAACTATTAATTATATTTGATTATAATTTGAAAATAGATATACACTGTATTTCATCATATCTAATTTTAGAGAACTATTAATCATATCTGATGTTTTTTTCATCATGCTTATTAGATATTGATTGATAATTGGTATATATATAGTTTTATCATGACAAGTTACTGATCAAGTTCAAAATTTTGTTTCGGTCAAATAATTTTGTGCAGAGTTATGGTCCTTGGAGTCTTGGACTTGAAAAATTCACTCATATAATTAGTTTTCTACACTGTTTTTAGTCATGCTTGAAGATATTGACATGATATTTACTTTTTGTTTACACCATGAGAAGTTATAGAACAAGTTAGCATTTTGTTCCAGTATAATAAATTTTTACCTGGTAGGGGACTATGTATTGCCATGCAATACTCTCAGAATGCTTGTTTACTTTTTTTTTTGAGGATTTTTGGATATTAAAGTCATTCCAAATTTTATTGGACCTAAGTCATCACAAAACTTCAACATTTTTTGTGAGTTCTAATCAGTTTTCCAACAGTATGCTTTTGATTGCAATGTAATTTTACAGAGTTTTACAAAAATGTTGAAATGTGTATAACTGTTTAAGATAGTCGTTCTAGAGTTATTGAAATTAAGATTATTACAAACTGAGATACATATATGTAATCATCAACTATAATTTTAGCACCAGTTACAATAAAAGAGGGGCAACTGTCGGTCTGTTTGAAGGTTTTGGTTTAAGTTATGATAAAAGTTTTGGTTAAAGGTAGTTTGTGGTAACATGAACAAAAAACTTAATTCACACATTCTTAATGAAATAAAGTATTTAATATATATGCTAAATTTATTGTTTTTAGCAAATGTGATATTGTGAGCGAGGCATTTATCCTATTCTTGTTTCATGCTTGCAATTCTGTAAAAGGTACAAAGATTTTTTTTTCTTTTTTAGAATGGTATTTTGAATTTGGCTTTGTAATTCCTGATTCCACCAATACATGGCAGTCTGTGATAGAAGCAGCTCCAGAAAGTCAGATGATGCCAGCTAATGTTCTAAAGTAATACAATGAAACATATTTAAACCATTCATATGATCACACAACTTCTTGATATCAGATAACCTTTTCCTCATTGCTTATAGTTACCCTTATAAGTAATGTTTAAATTAGATGCATGTTTGACAGACTTTTGTTTTGTGGCTGATCTAGCTTATTTAACAAAAACTAGATGGAACACATAAAAAATAATGAGAAATTTAATTGAGCAGGCAAATGAAAATTTTCAAGCATGTACCAAATAAAGCATTAAAAACTGTGCTATTTAATAAAGTAACCAAGAGTGCTGAAATTTAAATACCACTAATTTATCAAGCAGAACAGGAATATCTGTCTCCCTCAGTCATGCTTCAATGAGTACAATGTAGAGGGATTTTCTTTCATTCAACCATATTATGTTATGAATTACTGGCATGAAAAGCTAAGAAATGCTTCATGACCCCAAGTACATCTGACAGTTTGTCATGGAATAATTTACTTTATTTTTCTTTTTTTCAGTGGGAATGTGATAATAGAAACCAGTTTTTATGACGGAGATTTACTTGTCAGCAAATCCAAAGTTAGAATCTTCTATGTATGATGATAGTTTGTTACACAAAGACTCATAGTCCCATTCATAAAATTCACAAAGTGCAGACAGTAGCTCATCAAGGGGGAATAACCTGTACAGCACAACATCTGCACTTATAGAACAATAAAACGTGCAATTATTTGTGATATTTGTCTTTTGGTGAATACATTATTGTGTCTGCTAATATCTGTAACTCGATGAGGGATATATATTTCGAATCTTAAAAATAGATATTTCAAATCATTTGATGAACTGATGGGGTTTTATTCACATTGAATTTCTGTTTCTTCAGATTTATAAATATTATTCATTTCAATTAGCAATAATGTGTGAAAACGTTCACATATAATTTCTGTAGTTTAATGAATATGGACTAATGTTTCAATATGCTATATCAGTTCTACAGTATATTTCAGACTGTGTCTAGTTTAATTGGCCTCCTATTTGATTGCTTGCTGTAAATTTTTGTGCTTTCCTGGTCACTAGCCGTTTCTGTTAATTTGGCCAGGAATTTTTATAATTATGCAATTTTAAATTATATAATACATTTTTATTATAAACCTGAATGTAATGGATGACAGAACTTTAGTTTCTCAATATGTTTTCCCTTAAATCAATTTGTTTTTAAAACATTGAAAGTACATAACATATCTTTCAAAAAACAATTATTTGTTTTTGATTGAATAGAAGGTAACTATTGACATAGGAAAACATTTTCCCTTGCATTATGAGTATAATTATCAAGGGGAATAATCACAATAGATAGTGGTATCTGTCTCATTCTACAAAAGATATTCATAGTACTTCAGGGAATTAGGCAAATATACATGTGTAGAAACACTTCCATGTTGTCAGGGCATATTATTTTTAACTGTTGTTGTTGTTATTCAAGACTGCATTATACAAGTATAAACTCAAACAACATTTACATATATATACTTTCAATTTCTTTTTTTTTCTGTTTTAAGATAATTTAAGTATTTGAATTTTTTTTAAATTGCATAATTTACCTATAAGGTCTTATATACTGTAAATTCAGAAATTATTGCGAGCATTTATTATTGCGATTTTGTCCTTTAAGACTAAAATGCGATTTTAATTTTTGCGATATTGAATAAAATCCTGTTCAATTCATATAAAACTTTCAAATTGCGAATTTAAATTATTGCGATTATATTCCTGTCGCATTTTTCGCAATAATTTCTAAATTTACAGTAATTTGTCATCATTAGTCATTAGTATGTTCCCATGCAGGCCATATAACAACACAATTTATCCACTGTGTATATAAATGACTAGTTAACCTATGTATGATTTAATAGGTTAAATAAGCAAATGCCATTAAATTTCAAGCAACATTATAGATTTGTTCTATGTTGATAGTAAATACATCATGGATTTGAACTATAACATGTATAATATGTATTATATATATCACAAGTTTTGATGGCCTTAAGGCAGTATTCATCATTATTCCAGGGTCTAAATGCCTTAAATTCTTAAGTCAGAAAAAGATTTATGATCTGGTTTTGTGGGGGGGGGGCATAGAACTTACAACATTTCTATAAAATATAACATACTGGTAACCTTTTTGTCTTGTTTTTACTGATGTTGAATTCCATTATTATTTTCTGCAGCTCAGTGTTCATTTGCATTAAATTTTTTATATAATCATGAAACAGATATGATAGAATATATAGTAAGAATGTAGCATGGGTTTATTTTAACTTATTTATTATGTTTGCATGAATATATTGTTTCAATCATTTTGAGATTTGTGATCAATTACAATTGCCTTTACAAAATAGAAAAAAAATTCAGTAATAACTTATCCTAGAATATTTGATCAAATGTCACAATAACTCAGTATCTATAGCTTAAATTACAAATTGACCAGTAAATATTTAATTATGATTTTAGAATCAAGCATTTAGAAATAACTTTCTGAGAATATATATTTCTGATCATTACTATGATTTTTGAAAGTTTTAATGTGCGGCATTTACAATGCTGCATGTTGCAATTAACTTTGAAAATTTCAATTTAATTTGCAAATATTTGACATTAGGCAAATAGTACTTATTTTAGTATTCTGTTTTTTTTATACACTATTCATCATAGATTTGTTTGTGAATAAATAGACACATCTTTTGTTAATTACCATATTGTATTTCCTGGAATACCATAGTATCAATGTGTATTCAATGCAGGAGATTTGAATATTTGTGAGAGCATGCATGAGCTTTATCCATTCTGAAATCTGAAGATGGCCAAAATATTTCTCTTTTCACATGATTGAAATTTTAAATTGTGAAGTTGGATTATAAATACTCAACTATATGTTATGAATAATGACAATATTTTTTTCATATGTTTTCTAATATCTGATACCGGTAGTTATAAAAGATTTATTTATGTTTTTGTTAATAGGGTTTGTATTGCCTCTATTTATGTCACATTGAAGTGCTTTTAAAGATACACACAAAAATGTATGGAGAAATATTTTATTGTCTTGTTTTGATTGTGTCTAAACAAAAGTTTCATTGATTCAAGTATGGGATCTTTCAAGACATACATGTATTGTCCTTCTCTTTTCTGTGGATTAATCTGACTGTAAAATATGTGACATTTGAATATATAATTGAGAAAACCACTGAATTGCCAATGTACTTAAAAGTCTTAAACATTATATTAGAAACAGTTTAAATCCTCTCAAATACCATCATGTATGCTTTGGGGAAGCAGACATTTGCCATTATATTAAATGTGTTTAAATGAAAAAAAACATTAATATCTAGATAAACCAATGAATTTTTATGTTGACATCTTTATAAGTGTATATGATTTGTTTCATGTTATCATGTTGATACATTCCTTTTGAATTTTCAAACATATTTTGCATAGAATTGATGTTGAAAAATTTTACATTATTTAAACTCTATAAAGTGCAAAATTAAAGAACTTACTTCACCTCAAGTCAGAAAATCATTAACATTCCAGAAAATTAGTTTTGATAAAGAGAAAAATATTTTAAAAAAGGGCACCTTGTATAAGAAAGTCACAAGTAAAAGACAGAACAGATGTTTGAAATTTTAATAATGATAACATACTTGATTTGTAAAAGAAAGTTTTGATTGGTCAATTTGAAGTTGAAATATTATTTTCATTAGAAAAACAATAGAATGAAAACCAAGATGCACAATAGTGTTACAACTAAACGATATATGTTATTTTAACTTAGAAGTTCCTATTGATTTAATTTTTAAGATTGTTTGTGAGAAGGGCTATTTGTCCAATGAGAATACTATGTCCATATGAGCAGCTGGAGTAAGGGCTATTTGTCCAATGAGAATACTATGTCCATATTAGCAGCTGGAGTCAATATTCCAGGAATAGTAAATACAACAGTAACTAATTTAGTAAATGTAGTGTATAAAATTAATACTTCAGAAAAAAAAGTAGCTTATTAATCTCAGTGTTTTAAGGGGTGTAAAGTACTCACCAATAAAAAAAATTGAAATGTCTCATTCTGTTTAACATGTAGAAATGTGTTTTTTTAGCTGTAAAATTAAAATGAGCATGATTTCTTTAAGTGAAATGGACAATTAATTTTGTGAATATTGTCCATCGATTTCTCAGACATTTAACTGCTGCAAAATTTAGACATAGTTTATGTTGGATTTGTTATTCTTAACTGTTAGTGTATTTTGTTTTCACAATTCTTTCACACTTTCCAAAATATAAAATTACAATGTTTAATTTACATGGACATATTTGGAGTTTATGTTTGTTTATGAGAAAATTTTAAGTCTTATTTTAGACAATATATCTTTCATCCATTTAATGCTTAAATATATAAATACACATTTGAATGAAACTTATAAGAAAATTACCATTGTTAGCAATGACGAGTGTCAGTATATAATTCTGAAATGTTACATTTTAAAACAGAAGGTAATTTAAAAAAAATGAGTACCATCAGGGTACCAGTATTTATATTTGACATTCCACATTGTAAATAGCTTTATTTTCCACCATGTATGAGAGATCCGTCCATAGTGTCTTGATGTCATGAGTGACTGTTCTTTTGTTTTGTCTTTCTACATTAAATGTCTTTTATGTCAATATTTTGTTGTTATAATTTATATATCCTTTATAGTTAAGAGGAAAAAAAGTGTTCATGCTTTAAGTTATACAATGTAACCCGATAATAGTGGTATGCATCACCAAAGAAATGTGTCTATAGGACAACTTATTATATGGCATAATACAAGAATGAGTGCAATGTTTTTCTCTTATTTAAGGGGAAATTAGAAAATGTTTGTTCTGTGACACTGATGATTGTGGATTAGTCATACATTCCTACATATGATCCAGCAAACAGTTAACACAGGATTTTTTTTATGGAAAACTTTCCTTTTTATATTAATATTAAATTCACTAATACGAAGTTATCAGAAAAACTGTATTGTAAGATACTTCAATGAGCTACAGCCATGCTTTTTTCCTGGTATTAGACCAAACACAGTCTGTTTGACTATCACGTTCTGTGTTTTGTTGAGTAAAAGGTAAAGTTAATCTTTGACAGTTACCAATAGCAGATCTTTTATATAGACAAGGAAATATGGTATGATTGCCAATGAGATAACTGTCGACCAGAGACCAAATGACTTTGATGTTAGCAACTATAGATAACCTTGTACGGTATCCAACAATGAGCCAAATGTGTTTTGTCTATTAACAGGTTAGTTCAATCCTTAGCAAATCCCAAAAGCTGACCTTAAGGTCATGTGTAAATCATAGTCTTAATATTTTGTTGGGAGGTTGTTACTTTTGTATAAGCTTTAATGTACTATAATTTTTTGTGATGCATTAGAATAGGAATATCAGTGCTTTAGTTGAAGAATTGCGACAGTCAATTGTCGCAAATTGTTCTGTCTTTTGCAATATGTCACCTGTAAAACTGCATTTGTGACCGTCAAATCGCCAGTTGACGGCGGCAACTTATCACCTTCGGTACTGTTATTCCTTAATTTATATAAACTGTCAACATAATTAACATAAATTATTATCATCAAGACCCTTTCCAAGAATTGGTTATTTGAATACCAAATGGCACCAAGAAAAAGACTATTCCAGCTGCCATATCTGTTTGAAAATCAGATTTTTTTTGTACAGAAAAACAGTCAAACAACAAACAAGGTGATACAGGTTTGTTTGTTTACATCATCATCAACAATTTTATGAGAGTCGATTATCTTATGGAGTTTTTCAATAGCAGTTGCAATAGCATCATTAGATTCTTTATACTATAGATTGTGAAGTATTTTTACCTCTGTAGGTCAATAGTCATTTAACAGAAAATTTATAAGCTTTCCTAATTATAAAAGGAGATGTTGGTTTAACAGCAGTGAGCAACGAAAAATAATCAAAAAGTCACAAAGTCAACATACATTAAAGTGTACGTACCAGAAATAAGTTCTAAATCACCTTCATTCTAACTCATTGACTGTCAAAGATGTATTGTGAGATATGTTAACCTAACAACCCCCCCCCCCCCCCCCTTTTTAACCAAATTAACACACTAGAATTGTGAGAAAAAAACTTGTAACATACATAATTAAACGGTATTTGTAAATGTTTAATTCCTATAAATGAGTAGACCTTTTCAAACAATTCCATTCAGAAAAAACCCTCATTGGACAGAATCATGATCTTGGGCAAAGAAGAAACTTTATTTTAAGTCAGAAGGTGGTAAAAAGTTGGAAAAAAAGTATGTCATTTAGAACATTATTCTCATGTTATCTATATATCATTAATTGCACAGATGAATACAAGACATCAGCCTATCCATTCCCTAGATTTGCTGATAACAGAATAAAATTCTTATCATATGAAAGTTAATTTGTCACAATTAACCACTTTGTATACAATTGCATTTCAAATACTTGCTAGTCTGCAGGTGAAAAAAAAAAATGCTATGTTCATGAAATATGAAGTAGATCATAAAAAGGTCAACTTGAATAATTAAAAAAAAACATGTTTATTATTTCTTATTCATGTAACCCTTTTATCCTGTACTTTTGACTGACTAATCACAGATAGCTGGATTGGGGGAATCTATCTTTACTTCATTTTGAATAGCTTTCCAAAAGTTAGATTCTTGCATTTACTGGGATCAATTGGTAAAAATTAACATTAAATAATGGTTAAGATTTTTTTTAGCAATTAACAGACCAGCTGTATAAGGAGGTCTCATTCCAAAATTTTACTGTTTCGAGGCCCTGCCCCCTATTTCATGGTCCAGCGAAAATGCCTCTACCAAGTCAGGAAAATGACAGTTGTTATCCATTCGTTTGATGTGTTTGAGCTTTTGAATTTGACATTTACTTGGGGACTCTCCGTTTAGAATTTTCCTCGGAGTTCGGTATTTTTGTAATTTTACTTTTTACAATTAATAAGCAATTTTGTATGTTAATATGTATCCTGATTAGGTTAGTTTGATAAGAACTACTTGTGATAGATCAATATTATTTTCTATAAAGTTGCATTATTAGCAGTTTGGTGACTATTTCGAGGCCATGCCCCTAGGTCATGGTCCAGTGGCTTTGAATTAATTAACAATTTCAATGTTAAGTTTTCCTTAAGTTACTAGTAGTTTGATAGGAACTGCGTGTGTACGTTTTGATAATCTACTGTTCAAAACTGAAAAGGATATTTCGATACAGAAAAAACCCTATTTATATCTCACCATATATACTTGTATCGGTCCAAAGTCAAGTATATTGGTAGTTGTAATTCATATGTTAAAATTGTTTTCGTTATTACTGCGCTTGGGATATATGATATGCTCATATATTTTTTTGTTTTACATACCTGCTTAATTGCTCTTAGGATTTATTTGTATGTGCATTCACGACTGTTTTAGCATTTTAAGTCTTCATATATCGTCAAGTTTTTTTTATCTTTATTAAATGCATAAAATGAGCAGATCACGATTTTTCCAGATTTACTTTCAATTGAGATATGCATGTTATCTGCTCTTTGACCGGGTTGTTGTCTCTTTGACATATTCCCCATTTCCATTCTCAATTTTATGTGAATATCTCTGAATTTGTCCGTCAAAAGTCCAAACTTTTTCGTAAACACATATATTTGGTTTGGAAATTAGTTGTGCGTGTAGAAACTTTATAAAAGCAATGTAATATCAGTGTTGTTATATGGGACAGATTGTTGGAAGATAAGCAAGAGAGATGGAGACAAACTTTACACCTTTAACACCAGGAACTTGCGTAGAATCTTCGCGATATTTTGGCCAACTATGATTTCAAGCACAGAACTGCTGCAAAGAGCTGTTGGATAGGTCACATCCTGAGGATGGACCCATGAAATTATTGTCAAATCGCCTTGACGTGGACACCACCAGGAAAGAGAAATGTAGGAAGACCAAAGGAAACTTCGAGACGAACGGTAGACAAAGAAAGAACAGAATTTGGATGGAGGACATGGGGAGAACAACAACAACAAGCAGCAGACAGACTCAGATGGAAGGCTCCCATTCGCGCCCTATGCGACACATGGCGCTAACGGGAGTTGTAAGTAAGTAGAAACCTTATTACGAATCGGATATCACATCCTATCATGCATTTACGGTGATGTTGTTTATAGAACCCGTAAATTTAGTACAATCCATGTAAACTTATTGATCCTTTAGATAGATTTATTCTTAAAGGTAGACAATGTAACACTATATTAAGATCTTTGTATAATGTTTGTTAAAAATAATGCTTTACAGTTATAAACATTTATGGTATACTTCCTACAAATACTTATATTTTGGCATTGAACAAGGTACTATTTTTCACAGACATGATTTAACATGATTTAATAGCTTTCAGTAACTTAAAGTTTTCTTATATCGATACTTTGTTTCTTTTGTTTTATTGCTAGTTGTTTTTTCTGCTCTGTAACAAAATTCTCTACTGCAAAAATATCATTAACACAATGTACAAATGGAAGTTTGTGAACTACTGCAATTTTTTTTCCACACTAGGAGCAAAATGAAGGCAGCGGTTTAAGGTTTGTTTGGCAGGGTATCTCACTGATGGCCTTCACATGTTCAAACTAGGGGTCTGACATTCCTATCAATTCAACTGACAAAGTTTGTCAAAAATGTTTTACGGCAATTTTTTTTTCCACACTTGATGCAAATTGAAGCTAATGGCCTAAAATTGATTGGCCAAATGGCGCAGATGAAGTATCTCAACATATGTCCATACTTGGAGTTTGTCATTTCTACCCCACCCCGCACGCACACACTGAACTTGCATAGTTTGTAAAAAATCCTTACTGCAATTTTTTTCATAGTATGTGCAATTGGAAGGTAATGACCTAATGATCCCTGGTCCAAAAGGCCAAGAGTTGGACCGCACTGATCCATGCAATGACCTACATCATAGGTCCAATGTAAGGGTCTGCCATTCCCATCAACCCCTCAACTTCAAATTTGAATTTTTGTATTTTAAAATTATTGTTTAATATAATCAATAAATGATTTTTTATAATATTAAAAATAGGAAATTTACCCTACAACGGCTTGAAACTAGTTTCTTTTCTTCTTTTTTTTAAATTACACACTTTCCGGTATAACCGTTAAAGGAATGTGCGTTGAATCGATCTGATGAATCTATCCTCTTTCAACTGAATTTTGTCGAGCCTGCAGAAGCGAGTCAGCATAGCAATTCTTCATACATACAATAAAAAGATGCAGTCTGAGATTAAAGTTTAGAAAATTTTATGAAACTTTAGCAGAAACTTTTTTATGATTAAGCGAAACTGTCAGAGGCAAACATTTAAAAAAATTTTTTTTTTTAATTTTTCCGTTTTCTTCTGATATAAATGGATTCATATTTTCAGTTGACATTTATATACAGGTTGGGGTTAACAAAATAGACATCAATAAGTTTGTCAAACCTTCTTAGAATTTTATGAAAATTTGGCAAGTTTTTTTTATGATTAAGGCATAATGTCTGAATTAAGCAAAATCTCGAAAATATATTTTTCAATTTTCAGTATTTTATTGATAGATAAACTTATGCATTTTTGTTTTCGCAGTTAACATTTACCATGTTTACATGCATGCAGTTTGTGGTTCATTATTTAAGACATTAATAACTTTGTTGAACCTTCATGGAATATTATGATGAAACTTGGACAGGTCGACGCTCCTTCAAGACGACTAAATAGCATCTGAAGAAAAATGTTTCATTTGTTCCCCCCACCCCCGTATTTTACTAATAAATGGAGTTAGTTTTTGTCAATTTTAGAGAACCCTTAACGAATTATTACAGTTTAAACATAAAGCTAAGTTTTTTTTTGTGCTGATATAGACCACTGTCCCAGGTTAGGTAGAGGATTGAGCAAATGAAACATGTTTAACCCCGCTACATTTTGTATGTGCCTTACCAAACCAGGAACCTGTATTTCAGAGGTTGTCGTTTGTTGCTGTCTGTCATATTGTTTTTCGATTTACGTTTTATCATAATTTTCTCGTTTGAATTGTTATTTCATTTTGTCATGTCAGTGCCTTTTATGGCTTACTATGCAGTATGGGTTTTGCGTATTGACGAAAGTGGTACGGTGACCTATAGTTGCATGCCTACATCCACCTCATTTGGTCTCTGGTGGGTAGTTGTCTTCGAGCTTTGTCTCATTGACAATCATATCACATCTCCATATTTTTATACAGATATGAATATAATATTGATATAATAAAAGAATTAACTTTTTTCTGGAGTGTAAAAACTGAAAGTCTTGGATAAAATACGATCCTTTCTAGGTAAATCTTGTTGTCGCTATTTTTGTTGCATGCAGCAGTTACTATTCTTTTTTTTCAGTAATAAAAATACACCAATGGGACAGAAAATGAAAGAATTAAAGTCATTAAATGTTTTCTCGATCAAATTTATGTTTGATTGAAGATATAGTTTCTCGCAAGGCGATTTGTATTTCAATTGAAATAACCGTAGATATATTATTCCTTTCATGTTTTGAATCACAGTTTATGGCAAAGCTTCGAAGAGACAAACAAAGGCAACACTAAACATTAAAGATACCTGTAGATATTTACATGATATATTCTGTCGATCAACAATTTATAAATATTTATAGATTATCGTTGATCATCTCAACGAGATTGATTTTCTCGCATGAGCCGGTACGGCGAAAGTGAGAAAGGCAATCGAGTTGAGATGACCAATGCTAATCTGTTTATCGCTATTTTACCTATGTCATATAATAATGACGACGTTGTCGATTTCATGTCAATTTCATCAGCAACGCCACGTGCCCCCTTAGTTTTTAGCGATAATTCAAAGTTTCATATCACTCGACTCCACTGAGAAAGGAAATTATCAGTCAGCAAGATCAAAGGAAAATTTCGTAAAATAGCGATAAACGAATATACAGGTGATCCACTGAATCAAACATTTAGAGGTGACCGATCGGAGACCTTGATATGAATTCCTCATGGCAGTTTTCAATACGAAAATATAGGATAAACGGGGCGATTTTCCTTTCTTATTAGTAGTATTACTTTTCCTTTCCTTACTGCTTCCTTTTCATGGAGTGTATTTATTTCTCGGTCAGTTAATATGATTGTTGAAACAGTGACGTCTCCGGGATTTCGATTAAAGTATTGAACAAAAATTTGGTCGAAACTTTTACTAAATTTAATTGTTATATCACGAATATAGCGATTTATTGTGGAAGTATGGTTCCACCTAAAGCTATGAATTAATTAAAAAAAGTGGTGTTCCGATTCGTATTTCTATATGGTTATATAGTTTATAAATCTTAAATGTTTAAGATTTGTCATTTAAATCGTTCTCCTTGACTTACTGAATAAATACACAAAATAATATTTAGATTAAAAAGATACAGTATACCATGTATACTGTTGCCATCAATCGCTGCCGTCTGGTATTTTGGAGATCATAAACATCAATTCGTTATTCTATAATTTGAAGAAATACTAACACTGACAACAATGTTAATTACTTTTGTTTTTCTGCATTTTTGTTTGCACAAGATGACGACTTCTTGTACCGTTCGTGATGTTTCTGCGTGAATTAATCATCAGATCTATGAAGTCATGAGAACGTCCCATATTAAATATATGATGACAATATGCTTTAATTATATCATCAGGTTAAGTACTTGGATCTTGCTTTCAGTAACTACGAGCATTGTCCATTGCTGTTTAATTTGTTGGACATTTTCAGTTTCGCAGTGGCTATTTTGCCGGCACTTATTAAAATATCTTAATTAAAGCCGGCAAAATTTCGATAGCAATGGCTATTTAGCCACTCTCTTCTAGTTTTTGTCATAAAAAAATACCGATATTTTAAATTTAGAGTTCAGTACTTTTCCTGTAATGATATTATGATTGTATTTTCTTTTGTGAACGCGTTATCACTGACTAAGTGAAAAAAAAGGATTAGAAGGTGAGAACTGAAAAAAGTTTATCTCCGCCTTATTTTCAAATACAAAGTTTGCACATGAAAATAACACGCAATATTGAAGTTTCCAATCCGACGCTGCGCGAAATTACGAAAATGATATGCGAAATTGCGCAAAAAAAATGTTTTCTAAACAAGGAACATAACATCATTATAAAAATATTCCCGCGGACTGGCGTTACTAGCAGTTTTGATGAAAATATTTCTGCTCCCCACTTTCCAAAACGGTATAGAATTCTTGTCCGTTTGCTATCATCATCGCATGCCATTTTAGGTATTCAGATCAACAGCAGCTAAGGGCAAATAACCGCGTATTTCAATTTTAGAAAGGTCACACAAGGAAAAAGGCGTAATTAAAGATATAGACTGGTTTGTTGACAAGCGTGAAGTGTTTAGAGAAAGACAATATATTTTTCTGTATTTTTATATCTGTTGTACAATTTGAGAAGGCAGTGCCATAAGTTAGTTATTAAAACAGGGTCATTTCGCCCCTATACTCGTTCGACCTAGGGATCGGGTCGCCCCTGATTTTATAAATTATATATGTGTGTTTTCGTGGCTTACTTTTGTCCTGTGTGGTATGACTTAACATTTGGGTAATTATACATTTTATAATACAGAACGAATATAATTTTCATGCTTTACAACTGGGAATAATTAGTATAATAGTCCCAGTTTACAAAATTTTGGTGACCAATGTTTGGAGCGAAACGACTTCTTTTCTAGCTGAATCGATGCTGAGCAAATGGGTATTAGGGTAAAAGATCCTGTTACTAAGGGACTTTATGTTATATACTTATAGTCATAAAAATCAAATGGTAGCTCCCTTACTTCAGCATGTTCAGACAAAGGTTTTTCATTCGTTGGCAGTACCTTTTTCATTTCATTACAGGGCATTTTTATGTAGTTGAAAAACCAGACTCTCTTAGATAACAATATAACCGCCTCGGTGGTCTTGTGGTAGTGTGTTCGCCTTAAGTGCGGGAGGTCGAGGGTTCGTCAACCAAGGCCGGGTAAGGTGACAACCCGTATGAAAAACATGACACGTACTCCAGCCAGACAGTAGCCGTACTGTAGCCGTACTGAGAACCGTACTTATAATATTCATTTGGACTTTTCTTTGAATTGCTTATAATAGATACCCCGGCTGGACTTTCAGCGAAATTAGCCGTAAACCGGCTCGAAATATTTAAATTAGCAGGAGTCCGGTTCATGAAGTCCAGCTGGACTTTAATAAAAGTACGTCTGAATAAAAATCCAGCCGGCATTTATGGCAAAAATATGGACTCTATAAAGTTCAGCCGGACTTTACAAAGTACGGCTGAACTTTTAAAAGTCCAGCTGAATTTTAAAAAGTCCAGCTGGACTTCAAAAAGTGCGGTTTGACTTTTAAAGATGATCTCAGCAGGGGCAAATCCTGCCATTTTCTAAAGGGGGGGGGGGGGGGGGTCCAACCCCCGGAACCTTCCCCCTGGATCCGCCACTGCTCAGTTTTTCTTCAGATGGTTGGTTCTTCTGATTTAATTTGCATCATGCATCCCTTGCTATAATCTGAAAATACAAAAACAACAGATGACATTATGCATATATACTGGTTATTTCTTTTTCTTTTTTGTACTGTCCTACTGGCAAAACCAAGAAATGGGGAACTGAGAAGCTAAATGCTAACTTCTAATAATTTGTGGTTATAATAGCCTAAATAATTTTAAAGTGGCTAAAATAAAATAAAGTTGGCTTGAAAATCACTTAAAGTGTAGAAATTAAAAAACTTTCATAACAACTCAAATAATAACCATTCCTTAATACAGAGGGAATAAAAAATATAACAATACATTTTTTTACATAACCTGATAACAATTCAAAACACTGGAAGTGACAGTGACATAACAGACAAGATGAAAATTATTGCATGAATATAAATATTTGATGTAGGTTTTTTATTCTTTTTACTCTTCAAAAATAAGAATTAAGCTAATTATAATATTGTAATTATTCTATTTATATTTTGAATAAAAAGAGCACATCAGATAATACCACCAAAATGGTGGAATTCAATTTATTGTACTTACCAGAATATGCAATCCAAAACACATGCAAACAGCAATCTTCCTAAATAATTTTGTCATTGATGCCAGTCAGAAGGATCCATCTTCTCTATTTAATGTGAAAAGAACTACTTCCAAACATTTGCTTTACACACAATTATGTAAAATTCTCATTTTGTTCAAGAAAGAAGACACATCTTCCTGTTTATTCCAAAATCAAATTGTGTTGTATTGCAATACATGAGGTTGTTTAAGGAGTTGTTTTAAATGTTCCTCTTATGACTAATTGCATGTGCCTTAATTTTGAATATGTGATGGATTAAAAAAAGAAAATCAATTATTAATTTGTTTAATTATGAAATTTTTAATAAAAGTGATAGTAATTGCAGAAATATGTATTTCGAAATGTGTTCTCCTACATATGGCCTCAATCTCTGTGGAGATAGTACTTCCTGTGACCTGTCCAGACTGAGGTTAATTGAAAACAGATGGCACATTTCTACAAGACTAACTGCTATTAAATCACTGTTATATGGCTCAAGTTTCTAATTGATGTTAAAGAATTTTCTAAGTCTAAATTCCTGCTCATAAATGAATGTTAAATTTTCTAAGACAAAAATCCTGCTGATCATTTTACAGAAAGGAATAAATTTCCTCAAAAGTCCAGCTGTGTTTATTTTCTTGTCAGCATTACAAAAAGTGCGGTTGGACTTTTAAGAAAATACTGGCTGGCAAATAACCCAAGTATAAGAAAAAGTACGTGTATGGCTCATGTCAGACTGGACTTTTCAAAGTCAGACTGGAATACGTCTCAAGTCCAGCTGGAGTTCAGTTGAACTCCTGTTGAAATTTTCATACGGGATGTCTTCCTGTGGACTGTTACCTTGTGAACTAAGCACGTTAAAAATCCAGCTCAGCATGTCGGTCTAGTACAAAGTTAATACTCATATTACATTAACATGTTCTCATCCTGAATATGCATATTAATTTGCTGCTGGATGTTAAACAGTTTTATACTGCACTCGTTCTATTTGAGCAGTCAAAATGCGTTGACCGTATATTTCTATGTCATATACAGTCACTGACCTGATATCACTTTTCCTCATGAATATTTAAATAGAAATTGCCGCAATTATAATTAATTATTCATACGACCTATTCAACCTGTTCTTGTTTCCAATGTATACAACGACTCAAACTTATTTCTTTTGCAATTTTTAGAAGAAAAAAAACATATTTCACTTGTTAATTTTTTTGGTTTGCAAACTATAAATCATTATGTTTTATGCTTATTGTTGATATTTTAGTTCATTCTCAAACAAATTCGTTCACCATCGATTGCGGGTTTCAACAGGTAATGTACATTTCATTGTGTTGTATATTTCTCCGCCTGCATGATATGAGGCCTTTTTATAAAAGAGGGAAGTTTTTAAATATTCAATTCAAATAATAACATTAACACATTAAACAACAATTGAAAATGTTGTTTTTTTTAGATTGCAGTATAAAGACAATAATAGTGCATTGACTTGACATATCAACGATATAAGGATTCGGCCCGAAACGGGGAAAAAGCTCGGCAGAGCCTCGCATTTCCCCGTTTCTAAGCCTCATCCTTATATCGTTGATATGTCAAGTCAATGCACTATTATTGTCTATATCCATCATCATCATCTCACGTGATATGCGTGAGACTCATTTTCATGCTTACTTGGTGGCATTTTCCTTTGATCTTTACAATTTTTTGTCAAATCTCACACATTTGCTTCATGAAAACTTGACAGCCCTGATATATTTATTCCAATTTGACAATTATTATGTTTCTATTCTATACTGGTTGTTTTTTAGCTCACCTGGCCCTTTGGGCCAAATGAGCTTTTCTCATCACTTGGCATCCGTTGTCCGTTGTCAACGTCTGTCGTCGTCCATTAACTTTTACAAAAAGTTTCTCCTAGACTGAAACTACTGAGCCAAATTTAACCAAACTTGGCCACAATCATCATTAGGGTATCTAGTTTAAAAAATGTGTCCATTCACCAACCAACATGGCCGACATAGCTAAAAATAGAACATACATGGGGTAAAATGCAGTTTTTGGCTTATATCTCTAAAACTAAAGCATTTAGAGCAAATCTGACATAGGTAAAATGTTCATCAAGTTGAGATCTATCCACCCTGAAATTTTCAGACAAATCAAACAACCCGTTGTTAGGTTGCTGCCCCTGAATTGGTAATTTTAAGGAAATTTTGCAGTTTTTGGTTATTATCTTGAATATTATTATAGATAGAGATAAACTGTAAACAGCAATACTGTTCAGCAAAGTAAGATCCACAAATAAGTCAACATGACCAAAATTGTCAATTGACCTCTTAAGGAGTTATTGCCCTTTACAGTCAATTTTTATCTATTTTTTCGTAATTTTTTTGTAATCTTTTACAAAAATCTTTTCCTTTTAATCTACTGGGCCAAATAGAATAAAAATTGGCCACAATTTTTAATAGGGTATTTTGATTGAAAAATGTATCCGATGACCCTGTCATCCAACCAACATGGCCGCCATGGCTTAAAATAGAACATAGGGGTTTACTATAGAAGTCTGGGAAAATTGTAAAAAAAAAATTCAAATGGTCACAACTTGAAAACTAATTTAAATAATGATAAGGGGTCTTCAGTAACTATTGTAAGACTACAATGGGATGAACTGCTTTTAATTTAACTACTGGGCCAAATATTTAATTAAACCAAACTTGGCCTCAATCATTATTAGGGTATCTTATACTATCTATTATGATTTTAACCTTATTTTACATGATTTCCAAAACCACAGTAGATACAGGTGAGCGACACAGGCTCTTCAGAGCCTCTAATTTTATTTTTCACAGTTACATGATATTGAAGCTAATACTGAAGAGGGGCATAAAGGGGGGGGGGGGGGTATCTGCACGGAAGAACGTGAAATGAAATTGCCGTTTCACGATAAACGAACAATTAAAAATTTCTTGCATGTTGATCTTTTTACCGATTTCACGAAACACGGTGAATAACAAACCTTTTTCACAGCTGCGCGTGAAATAAAAATGGCAAAACATGTTGCATGAAAATAACCTTTTACCACCCTCATTGAATTGGTTCTTTTTTACTTGCAGAGTTTTTCTTACTATGCACTTAGATGTCAGATAACAGTAGAGAACCATTAAGCTCTATTATCAAATCCTACTTAGACAGGACACATGATTTTATTGATACACATCCTAAAGCCATTAGAGTAAGTACACTTATTATGATTTCATTTTCTAGTGAAAGTCTTAGGACAAATAAAGAATATTCTTTCCAAATTTTTAGCAAAGACTAAATGGGCAATAGGTAAGTCCACTTTTTTACGTGCGAGACAAAATTAAATGAACTTCACTTTTATTTATGTTGTACTTTTAAACATTTTAGGGTGCATGTTAAATATTGGTTATCTGCTATATTTGAGTTTCACAATAGTAAATGTAGATACAATTGAAACTTTTTTATCATGTCATTGATCCTAATTGACTTTTCCAACCTAATTCAAACGTTCTGGCACATTTCTCCCTAAAAAAAGTCAGTCATTACTCAGACTCAACATCAGCCTTTTATTCATTTTGTCACAAGTGACAAAGAAGCTGTGGTTACACGTAGATATTACTTCTGTCACCTTGCATTGTTGTAGCCTGTGTCACATTGTTTTAACCTGCAACTTCTTGAAAACAGCTTCATACTCAGTTTGTCAATCCACAACTCCTTGATAGCAGAATTCACCAAATTTACACAGTTTACAGTTCTTTTACAGGACTTAAAACAAACTTATTGCATTTGATTATGTAAATTTAAAAAATGAAAGAAGTATAAGATCTTTTCAACATGTTTAATACAATAATAAAGCAAACTTACCTCTTCATGACTGTATATAGTACATCTTATATGATCATATTTCTACAACCATTAAATTATGCAAACTAATGTTTATATTTAAGTGCAATTTATATATACCGGTAATGTAAGTATAATACAGTGGTATGTTTTAGAGAAGGGTTATAACCACCATGACCACTGGGGGAAAAAAAAAGTTTGAATACAGTCTCTTTAAAGTTCACCTAATTATTTGGTAGATATTGTGATAATTTATCCCCGCTTCTTAATCAGTTGGTGTGGGGGTGGGGGTGGGGGTGTGGTTACTGATAAAGAAAGGGAGACAAACTATTACAAACTCTACTAAAAGTTAGATGTATTTTTAATAAGTGTATTTCAAACTCTTTCTATTTGAATGTTCATATAATGTAAAACTTGCATGCAACACCATGAGAAGTCCAAACAAGTATGTTCTATTATAATGGTATGTGAATTGTGAAAAAAATTAGTCACAAAATATAATTGGTGATTAAGGTGGTACCTAACACTACAGGGAGATAACTCTGTAAAATCAGCTTCACATTTTAATTACGTTGTATTGTTAAGGAAATATTAAGCTTCTCAATGATCAAAATTAGTGTTTGTCAAACTGCTATATATCCAATGAAATTTTTCCGAGAAAGTGATTGGTTCTAGTTTTTCGAAATTTTTATATTTTTTTCAAAGGATCAAAGTAAATATTTTGTCAAAATTTTATGAAAATTAAACGAGCCAAATTAATTTTAGTCAAGGTGTTGGGTACCTCCTTAAATATGACTTTTATACATTTGCATGGTTTGTATTATTATGTAGCATCGGTATTAGAAATGATAACAAAATGAAAATGTGAAATCTTTGATTATCGTTTGAATGTGTCTTTTTAACTTTATGAGATTTGATGTATAGCTTTGTTTATTTCATAATTTCTCTCAGAGATGCTGTTGTAGTCCCTGAATAAATAAATGTTTTTAATTATTTCAGAACAGTTTTTATATAGTAGGAGGGGCTGGCATTGTGCTGTTACTTAAGAGCATCCATGTTGTAAGTACTTTTAATTATTTTTAGCTAATAAGGGTGATTTATTTGGTATCCATAGTTCCTAACTTTCCTGGCCACATTTCATTAGCTTCCAGTTTCAAAGTTAGTTTTTTTTATTGCTGTTTAATCATAACAAAACATAGCCATACTAGGATTGCCATATAGGATTATTTTTTAACCTGAACATAGCCATACTTGGATTGCCATATAGGATTATTTTTTAATCTGAACATAGCCATACTAGGATATTGCCATATAGGATTATGTTTTAATCTGTGTAATGCCAGTATTAACATTAGTTAAATGCTTTTTCTGAACATATTGAACAGGCAAGTTCTACTTAGTAAATATACTTATATTGGTAATCCAGGTGAAACACGAGTGAGCTAAAATTGAGAATGGAAATGGGGAATGTGCCAAAGAGACAACAACCCGACCATAGAACAGACAACAGCAGAAGGTCACCAACAGGTCTTCAATGCAGCGAGAAATTCCCGCACCCGGAGGCGTCCTTCAGCTGGCCCCTAAACAAATATATATACTAGTTCAGTGATAATGAACGCCATACTAAACTCCAAATTGTACACAAGAAACTAAAATTAAAAATAATACAAGACTAACAAAGGCTAGAGGCTCCTGACTTGGGACAGGCGCAAAAATGCGGCGGGGTTAAACATGTTTATGAGATCTCAACCCTCCCCCTATACCTCTAGCCAATGTAGAAAAGTAAACGCATAACAATACGCACATTAAAATTCAGTGCAAGAGAAGTCCGAGTCTGATGTCAGAAGATGTAACCAAAGAAAATTAACAAAATGACAATAATACATAAATAACAACAGACTACTAGCAGTTAACTGACATGCCAGCTCCAGACTTCAATTAAACTGATTGAAAGATTATGTCTTCATCATATGAATATCAGGCACAATCCTTCCCGTTAGGGGTTTAGTATCATACCATCATAACATATATGAGAAGAACATAACCCGTGTCATGCCAACAACTGGTTTTTAAATAAATGTGTTTAGTGCCTATGCAAAGACCCTATAAGTGAATCAATATTAACGCCAAAATATACAATCTTTAATGACCTGACAACAGTATCTTAACTATATCCCTTCTTAATAAGTCTATTTAAAGGTTTTGTTAGCTTCAGAGGTGAATACTGACATTTTTGTGCTTTATAAAGAATATTTCCATAAAAAATTGGATGTGAAATACCTGAACGTATAAGAAGTCTGCATGTTGAGCTATATTTACGAATGATGTCCTTATACCGATGATAAAATTTAGTAAATGTTTTGACTAGTTTGTGATATCGAAAACCCTGGTGTAATAATTTTTCAGTAATACATAAATTTCTCTCGTTAAAATCTAAAACATTGTTACATACATGAGCGAATCGTACAAGTTGAGATATATAAACACCATAAGATGGTGACAAGGGAACGTCACCATCTAAAAATGGATAATTAACGATAGGAAATGAAAAATCATCTCTTTTATCATATATTTTAGTATTAAGCTTTCCGTTAATGATATAGATATCAAGATCGAGGAAAGGGCAGTGGTCATTGTTAGTATAAGCTTTATTTAAAGTAAGTTCAACAGGATAAATTTCTTTAGTATACATACTGAAGTCGTCATTATTGAGAGCCAAAATATCATCCAAAGACTATTTTGTGCTTGCCACATGTTTGTGTACCTGTTCTAAGTCAGGAATCTCAAACACTATATAGTCAGTCAGGGTTACTGCTTATATGAGCCATTTTTAAATGCTTGAAGATGTAAGTAATTAAAGCCTGATTTAAATTTTCACTTATTGTTTGAATAATCTCCCATTTAATGCTTTTCCAAAATTCTACTTAAATGTAAGCTAATTTTACAACCCTAGAAATTTTTTTTGTGAAGTCATGTCTCAAATATATCTTTCTGGTTTGCTTACTTTATTTTAATTGGAGTTCAACCTTTTTTCTCAAGAACTAGATAATGAAAAAAATCTACTTCACTCAGGTATTAAATTATTGGGCAGGGCCTTCAATAATTTCTTCCTGCATGTCCTGGAAACTTGTAATTAAGCAGTATTTTGAAAAAAAACAGACGAATGAAACTTTCATTGTCCAAGAAATCATACTTTCCAGACCTGTAACACAGTACCAGTACTGTTAGTACAAATACATGTACTTGTATAAGAATAACCACTGACTGATATCTGTAGTCAAGTTGTATTTACTTAAATTTTTATTTGTCTGTAGTCTCTATTGAATTTAATTATTTACAAGTTTTCTATACTCTGGGCAATTTAGAGGAAGACACATATTGTATGGACATTTTGTACTCATTATAGATATAAGAAGATGTGGTATGAGTGCCAATGAGACAACTCTCCATACAAGTCACAATTTGTAAAATTAAACCATTATACTATAGTAGGTCAAAGTACGGCCTTCAACACGGAGCCTTGGCTCACATCGAACAGCAAAAATTAAGCTATAAAGGGCCCCAAAAATGTGAACTTCTAGATATCTTTTTTTAATTTTTGTTGTAGTTTTTGCTTCATTGAAGGTTGATGGGAATATGTCTAAATTTTAAACGAGCTTATTTCTTCAAGTGTATAGTACCATGGGCGAATGCATATGGCATTTGAGACCAAACCCAGATGTATCTAGAGAAGGAAGGATTGTTTTAAAGTGACCATATTTTTCAAATGTCTTTTGTTTCAACCTACATGTATGTTTTTACAATCTTAACCTGATTATTTGACATTGGAATGGATTTAGACTCCTTATTGACAATTGTTAGTTTTATTGGAATATTTTATGTCCAAAATAGACAAATGTATACTAAATGTTACTATAGGTTGCACTTTGTAAATACAGCTGTTTCACAAGCTACGCCGCTATTGGGGAGATATATAATATTCATAGATATTTTGTTTTGTTTACGTAATGGTTCCCAGATATGATCTCTGTGTTTCATCTCATAGAGAAATAACTTGGGAATGTTACCAGCATAAAAACACATGGTAGCGGCGATTGTTGAATTCTGAGGGGCACCCAAAATGAAGGTAGGGGTAGTACAGAATTTTAGTATAAGTTTAAACTCTTAGAAGTTTGGGGCATATAAATGTTGAAAATATGCCGCACAGCTCTATGTTTTGACCTTTGAATAAAAAAGTAGTGCATAGCAACTTTCCGTTCTAGGATATAATTTTTTACGAAACTTCATAGTAAAAGTGGCACAGCTTTAGCCACAAAGGGAGTTCCTATGGGAAATTGCATTGTCTATATTTACAGAAGTGCAACCGATAGCTATTTTAAATTTTCTTGTCCTTCAGATTGAATCCATTTTAATATTATGAGAAAAGGTATTATAAGAACATCTTTATATTTTTGATAATTTTCACATTCATGACATTGGTAGTTAAGGAATGGAGTATTAGACTGGTGAAAATTATGAACATTGTTTTTGAAATGGAATATAGTAACTCAAGTTTACCAATATACTGCAATGTTACAATTTTATCATGAGGCTAGATGTTTGAGATTGTATACACTCTCTGACAATCTTTTTTATACGACCGCAAAAAAATTTTGCTGTCGTATATTGGTATGATGTTGGCATCATCCGAAGACACATTGGTTTTCGCACTCTAACTTTAGTTTAAGTGAATGGATCTCTATGAAATTTTACCATAAGGTTCAATACCACAAAAGGAAGGTTGGGATTGATTTTAGGGGTTATGGTACCAACAGTTAAGGAATTAAGGGCCAAAAATAAGCATTTTTGTAACTTCCAGACATAACTTGTGTGTTAGTGTATGGATCTCTCTGACATTGTACCACAAGGTTCCATATCACAAAGGGAATGCTTGGATTGATTTGGGGGTAATTGCCTCAAAATTTTAGGAATTAGGGGCCAAAAAAGGGGCAATAAACAAGCATTTTTCTAGTTTCATGACAATAACTTGTGTGTAAGTCTATGGATCTTTCTGAAATTGTACTACAAGGTTCCATATCACAAAGGGAAAGCTGGAATTGAGTTTGGGGGTAATTGCCCAAAACTTTTAGGAATAAGGGGCCAAAAAGTGGTAAAAAAACAAGCATTTTTCTAGTTTCCAGACAATAACTTGTGTTCAAGTGTATGGACTTGAAATTGTACTGCAAGGTACCATACCACAAAGGGAAATCTGGGATTGAGTTTGGGGGTGATGAATCATTAGGGGGTTCAAAATATTTTTTTTTTGGGGGGGGGGGGGGGGGGTTCCTTTTTTTTCTTTAAAATTTTCCATTTTAAATTGGTTATTTCTGATTTATATATAAAAGCAAATAATAATGATATGGTTTGAATAGGTTAATTTAAAATTTTTAATTAAGTCAATGTTTTAAAAGTTAGCATGATTTTATTTTAGATAAATGAATTAAGGATTTGTGGGTGTCGGTCATATATTTGCATTGTATGTAAGGGCATTATTATTAATGATATTTTCTTTTATTTCAGGGAAAATTCTTTAGACATGGAAAGGATATTCCAAAAAGATTTATAAGTAAAGGTGTTCATTTACAAGGTTGTGTGAAAGAAATAGATTTGAATGGCATTGTTTATGTCCAACATATTCCTATTCTCGACCTCAGGTTACCATGGTTACGAACACCAAGGACAGAACTTCTGCCTATGACATTGGCATTTGTAAATTTAACTCCAAATAGCAAGAAATGGCTTGAACAGAATCTGCTTGATACACATATTTGGTTCAAAGTTTTAAGATGGGAAAAAGATAATGATCAATTACAGGCAGCGTTGTTTCATCAAAAGGTAATTTAAGATTAAAAGTTGTAATACACCCTAATTCTCAGCCAGCCATTGCTTGTATGGTTATTTGATTAAGATCTTGTCTTTTCAACAGTCAACGAATACACAGAATACTAAAGATTGAGCAATATTTCCGGTAACAAAGATAGGCACCAGCAAAATAAGTGATTAACTCAAGGTGCTTAGTTCCTGTTCCACTAATTGTAACCATCTTGCTCATGAAAAATTTAAATCTGGCCATAAGTCACATCTGTATGTCATGAACTCTGAATGGAGGATTAATCTGTGGCTACAGAAGATTGAGTGTGGTCATTTCTGACACAATGTGACAAATCCAGAAGATCCCCTGTTTATATGTAAACAGTTTACATTGGTTCTTTAAGAACAAAAGAAGACATAGTATACACCTCAGTGAGACAGTGTTTGTAATTACCACCATACAACATTTTATTTATGAAAAATTCTTTTTTGTTTTCATACCAAATATGTTTGATTATCTGAGTCCTTATTGTTACAAGAAGATAATAAGGATATAAATAAAAGGAAATGTGAGGTATTAGTTACTTATAAGACTGGATTTATTCAGCAACATAATAAACAGTGGAGGAAGAAACAATCTTATGAAATGTCCAAAATTAATTTGTACAGAATTTCAATACAGGAAAAATGAAACAAAAGAAACATTTCAGTCCTGTTTCAAAACTTAATTAGTGAATTAATATGAATTTTGAACAGATATATCATGTTATGGAGGGGTATTTGCGAAAAATACCGGTCAAGGGACTGTGAAATTTCCCAAGCCGCTAGGCGAGGGAAATTCAGTCCCAAGACTGGTATTTTTCGCAAATACCCCTCCTTAACATGATATATCTGTTTAATTACACCGAATAGCGATTTTGATTTAAACTGTTTGTACAGGTGAAGGGAAATCATAGTACCGCAGGAATTATACATGTACTTATACGCATTATTGCTGTCTGTTTGTAACGTCATGGTATCTATGTGTAAACGTCATTGTTATTCCATCATTAAATCGTTCATTTGTATCAATGCTTTTTTCTACTTTATTTCATGTATATCTCTGACATTTCAGTTTACAGTTTTCGGTCTAACTCAATCAGTAGTGCCTAACCCATGTTGTCTTAATAATCGGGATAAAGTGAGAAAGGTTCCGAATTATTTTGGCGGGAAGAAGCTCACGAGGGTAAAAAGGGAATATCCAAAATGGCAAATACCACGACAGAGAGGGGAATTTGAGGCAAATTCACCGGTAGTGGTGAAAAACAGACAAATTCGTTTGAAATGAGGAAAAAATGTTAGAATTATGTGAAAAATACACTGGCTTTCAACCAATCAAAATCCGGCATTCTTATATAAGGTGTAATTAATTCATAAATACCAGATGCAATAACTAAAAAAAAGTAAACAGCGGCTGTTTACATTGTACATGTACATGTAGTTATGAATATATCCTTTAGCAAGAAGTGAATTTAACCAAAAGGAATGATTTCATAAAATATGATACAATTGATTCTCAATTTCATACAACATATCTTAAAATCTTAGGTGTTTTTTGCTTCATCCCCTGTTTTTTTTTCACTCAAACAATACAAACTTTTGTTTAAAAAGGGGAATTTTGAGCCAAGAAAAATACTGATTATAAGGTTATGGGACTTTGGCAGAAATAAATGTGTCATCTAACTGTTCTATATAACTAAAAATACATTTATCCTAACTGTACTTAATACTTTTATTCAATATGAATAATCACATTTTGTATATTAAGACATCAAGACAATGTATATACCATGTATATACAAGTATGTATAAAAACTTATCTTTTGATATTTTCAGTTTTTGTTTTGGACGACTTGCATCAATGAGAAACTAATCAAAGAAGGAATATGCAAAGTTTCAAATCTCTCAGATGAGGAAATGAAAATGTTGACAGAAAAACAGGAAGAACTTCTGCATAGAATGGGAGCCTTAGAAAGAACGGCAGATAGAAAAGGCAAAGGGATTTGGAAGGAAGAAAAACCACCTTTGAAGGAGACTGTTAAGGCAATGTTATATAAATCAATGTATGCACCAGTTATATTTGGAAAATATTTATATAAGATTGCTAAAAATAAATTTAAAAGATAGCTGATTTTTCTAAATAATTTTGGTATTCTGAAGACAAATAATTTTTTATTTGTGTATTTTTAAAAGTAATATGCATAAATATTCATGAAACTTTATTAATCTGTTTGTGATTTAGGTTAATACAAATAGATAAATACATTTTTTTAAAGCTGCATTTCAAATTCAATATTTATTTAAATAAAAAACCAATAAAATCTTAAGCTGTATGGGTAGGAAGAAAAGTCTTATACTTTTACTTAGAATTTAATTTTAGCATACATGGTACATGCTGTATTCTTTGATTATACTCTTAATGAGACAGCAATCTGAGGAAAATTACTAGTCATAAATACATAATTGTTTTCCCCAACATTGTAAGTGATGATAATATATAGAAAAATAGCGAATTTTCTTGTCTAATTTTTAATGGAAAAAAGCATTTATTTATACATGAAATGTTACAGAAAGTAATTTATTTGCTTTTTAAATCTTTAAATTCATGCGCTACTTTAACATTTTATTTTATGACTTACTAACAAATTTGTCAAGTTCTTCAATGAAATTATGCAAAGTATTATTACAGCTTGTTTTGTTGCTTGATATATGTTCTGTGAATGTAAATGAGATGAGTTAATAAAATATGGACTATATGCATTTTCTTCCATTTCCATCTCCTTAAAAAGAGGCAATACACACTTACTGTTATGAATAAAAGAATATGTGGGGTTACCATATATGTCATTGAGATAGCAACCCAACACAAAGAAGAAGAAAAAACAAACCCCAAGACATCAAGACATCTAGACAACAATTTACTGTGTTGTTGAACAATAAATAGGAGCCAGATTTGAAGTAGTAGTCTTTCTAATGCAAATTAACTCCAAAACTGGAAAAAAATAAAGGAGCATATATATATATGTGGAAAACAGGAAATCACTTTTTTTGTATTTTGAGACCTTGATTGTGAAAATTGAGTATTACGAAATCTAATAAATATCAATCTTATGAATTCACAAATGTCAATACTTGGTTCCATTGTTGCTATTGTCTATGTCTATAAACTCATCAAATTTTTATCTTCGACTCTGAGACCACTTGTCAATTTTAACCAAATTAGGTAGGAATGAAACCATTAAAAACTGAACTTAAACTAACTTAAAAGTTAAAAGTTCTCATCATTTGGACTCTGGTTGATAGTTGTCTCATTGGCAATCTCTTTAGATTTATATAAAGATGAATGATGTAAGGAAGGTCTTCTTTTCATCAAATTTACATCACCAAAGTACACTTTCCACCATGTTTGTACTTACAAGAGCATCACAATGGGCGGCACATGTAGAGCAGGATCTGCTTATTCTTCTGGAGCACGAGAACATCCCTGGTTATTGATGGAGCTTGTGTTGCTCAGCCAACAATATTTGGTGTATGGAATAATTGTCAGGTGTATATGTCTGTTAGGCATCTGAACTTGACCTCAAATTGGTCATGGTTTAGTTTTCATGGTTATACCTGTTTTTCCAATAATAAAAGCAATATCTATATTTAGTGCATGGAAAGATTGCATGATGTACATGTTGTCTGGCAGTGTTCATCTGACCTTCACCTCATTTACATGGATCATTAATTATAACTTTATGTGATACTTTTAGTAAAACCTTCATATAAAAGACTTTAAAATTCAGCATGATGAGGAAAGTAGGCGAGAGGTTTCAGCGTGTACATTCTTGTGTTTTTTTGTTGCTAATATATTGTCAATTTTCAGACATCTCCTTTTATTATTAGATAGTAGGTCTTCTACTTCTTCAGTCTAATAGCTCTGTTGTAAGGGCTTCAAGCTTCCTATGGTCATTTAAAAAATACCTTTTATTTCAGAGATTTAACAAATCTGATAGTCTGGTAGTCTATTTGATGAATGCCAAACATGAACTAATTACCATGAAATTTAATATTATACATCCAGAATTTTATGCCAGCTGTCTAATGTAAGGTGCTGATATCTAGAAAATTTATATTTCACCTGATGTGAAACGTAGAAATTCTTTCTTTCAGAAAAAATGTAACAACAGCCAGCTGAAAACAAATGATGTTACAATGCATCTTCTTTGTGTTGATCAGCTGTCCAATATGGCTGTTAGCAGGATAATTAGTGTGATCATGTAACAAACACAAACATATGAAATTACTGCCTTCTTCAAGAATACAAAATCTATGAATATCAAAGACGATTAAAAAAAAAAGACCAAAAGAAAAATAACAGTATACAAAACACAACATAGAAAATTAAAGACTAAGTAACACGAACTCCACTCAAAACCGGGAATGATCTCAGGTGCTCCGGAGGGGTAAGCAGATCCTGCTCTACATGTGGCACCTGTCGTGTTGCTCATGTAAGTACAAACCCAGTGTTAAGTCTAATTCAGACGGTCACATTCGAGGAGAAGAGGACGGGATTGTGGTTACGAAAATTAGAACATATCTGTTGTCATCTGTGAAACAGACATTCAATAACGGTTAACCAACACGTGATGGCGTCTGTAAAATGTCGAATGGATGATTTCTACTTCACCGCTTGGAACTCTTGGTTTGATATCTTCCTTTTTAAGCAGCAACCCTCTATCAAGGAAATCATGATAGGAAATGGAAACTCTGGAATATTGTATCAACTTGGAGATATATACTCCAATTGCAGGCACTACTGGAATGTTGTTAGAAAGAAATGGAAAGTTCACAATGGGAGGCAGCACACCACCGCAATCACAGCCGAACACCCCAAAAGTGAATTAAAACTATGAAAAAAAACAATAATGTGTGTCAATTAAAGCAGAAAATTGTTGAATTTGTTGATTTTTTATCGCAATTTCAAAGAATAATTAAATGGAGAATACACACACCTTTTGTGAAAGTCTATTTATTTATGTTATTGTTTGGCAGTGGCTATTTTGCCGGCTCTGATTAAAATATCTTAATTCAAGCCGGCAAAATAGCCTATTTCTATAGAAATGGCTATTTAACCGGCAATAGCAATATAGTGAATTTGTTGCCGGCGCTGTAAAAATAGAAAATATGTTATTTTGCTGGCATTAGGTAAGCGGAAGCCAAGTTAAAAACTATTACACATATGCAATTCAAATAACTGGCTATTATTTCAAAAGCATGTTTAATTTAAACATTTTTGATTTTTGAAGCTATCTTATTGACTTTGTTATATTGTATAATGTTTTCTCAAATTCTTCGTCAATTTATCCCTTTCTGCACCCATTGTATAAAAAAAAATTTAATCAACATGTGGTTTGTTTGATTTCAGTTCTTCATTGGTTTAAATCTGATTATGACGTCGATTTTTCTTGCTTTCCTCTAAATTTCCTATTGTGACGGCATGAAAAAAGGTAACCATGCCTGATGACGTCACATAGAAAGAACACATCTTTTTGCAGATCATTCGAAAGGAAGGAATAAGTTTGCCTGCTTATTGTTTGAAAATCATTAGAGAAACAGATTCCACCACCAAATCTCGTGTGATACAATATTTATCGACTCTCGACAGTTAAATTTTAAATATTTAAAATGCTCGGCGAGCCTCACGTTTTAAATTTGAAAATTTAACTGTCTCGAGTGGATAAATATCGTATCACACTCGATGCAGTGGTAGAATCTATATTTATCAAATTTATGATGCAATGAGATTTTTTTTTATAACACACAGTTAAAAAATCTGAGATTTTACTCTTATGAATACATGTAGCATTAGACTGTCACTGACTGATTTTAGAAATAATTTCAAATTCATGTTTAGATATGATTTCATCGCAACAAATGGATGCTCAATATTTTTAATTTATTTTTTCTTGTTATAAATTCTTAATAGTCATTTATACTTTGACTGATAACTGTTTTTAAAAGATAAACATGTTTCTCAAATATTGTTAGCGGTTTTCTTATTTAAATATCACTCTTTACAAAGAACCTGCAAAATAACAAATTCACTATATTGCTGATGCCGGTAAAATAGCCATTTCTATAGAAATATGCTTTTTTACTGGCTCGAATAAGGATATTTTAATCATAGCCGGCAAAATAGCCACTGCCTTAATTATTGTTTTGGTGAATCAAATACATATGATTCAATGTCTATTTCAATGTAATTATTTAAGGTATTTTTTTGGTTCTGGGCAGATGAATTATTATTTTGTTCAATATATATATTTTATATGTCATTTTAGGGTCTGTTTTGTCATTCTGTAGTTCAATTTCGCCTTCCTGATGATACTGCCTTATTTTTAACAAACAAATAAAAGCTATATTTCTTTATATATATTTATTACAGTAATCTTGTATATATATATTACAAAAATTTACAATATTAAAATCAGTTTGATTGTTCATCTCTTGGCTGTCCTTTCATGTGTAGGGCGTTTTCTTTTGCATGGCATTTTGGCAATTGATTTAGCTCTGTTGACCACTGAAAACTTTCCAGTATGATTTCAGTTATAGACTTTTAGATTTTTTTTTGAGATTTTTTCTATCAATATATAAAATTGAGAATGGAAATGGGGAATATGTCAAAGAGACAACAACCCGACCAAAGAGCAGATAACAGCCGAAGGCCATGCACCAATGGGTCTTCAATGGAGCGAGAAAATCCCGCACCCGGAGGTGGGCCTCAGCTGGCCCCTAAATAAAAATGTGTACTAGTTCAGTGAAAATGGCATTAGTGTCAAGGTTCCGGTGCAAAAATTAGTTGACATGCATTTTGTAGCCGGACACACGGACACAACCGGATAAATTATAAATATTGAATATACTAATTCAGTTTAAAGGCTTAATTTAATACAAATGACGGTGTTCTAATGTAAAATGCCACAAATGTCAATTTTAATTAAATACAATTTTCTGGAACACAAATTATAAAGTAAATTCGTATTGGCATGCGTAGGCACCGGACACATCCATCTAGAACACCAATATTTAATATTCAAATAGTTCCAGTGTAATGCTGTGTGTTATTCAAGAAATAGAGTTAATTAATTTTCTATACAATTTTATACCCTTAAAGGACACTTGCTGTAACAAAACTCCTGCAACTTTTATTGTATTGTACTTTCAATATTCGCATTGCGCATGCGCATGCAAAATCAATTGTTATATATATAGTAATCCAGCGTCCAAACGTGTAGAGCCGATTTTAACTTGGGGCCTACTATCAATAATAAAATCGAATGGCAACTCGTTTACCATCGCTTAATCACAACTGTCCACACTAATCACAAGTTGCCTACCAGAAGGCATTATCTAGTACCAGAGACATATATACGTATATATGTCTCTGCTAGTACACATGCGAGTTTCAACATGCAAGAAGTTAAATTTGTACACCATAATTTGGAGCGTCATAGAAACATTATCGTCACACTTCTGGACAGCATGAAAGCATTTGATACTCTATGGCACAAAGGACTATTAGTCAAGTTGTATATATATGGAGTTCGAGGTTTAATACAAATGACACCGAATAATACAGTTTAATACAGAACATGCGAAGCTGTGTGCAATTTAAAGGAAAGTGTTCAAAATGGTTTAAACTCAAAAGAGGCGTAAGACAAGGTGGGATACTGTCTGCTGTTTTTTATTTAGTGTTCATTAATGATCTACTTAGATAATTGGACGAAAGTCCTTATGGAAGTATGTTATTCAATCTTCGTGTAAGTAGTGCCGTACAAGCGGACGACATTGCCCTTATATCTACAACTTCAAAAGGTATGAAAAATTTGATAGACATTTGCCAAACCTATAGTGAAAATTGGGGCTTCAGATTCTCATCTGCAAAAAGCGAAGTACTGAAATTTTGTTCTTCAAAATGTGCTACCATCAGTCAGCAATTGAAACTTTACGGAGCGGACATTCCAGTAGTAACCTCAACCAAGCATGCTGGAATTATATTAAATGCTGAATTTAAGAGTATGTCTAGAACTTTAAATGCATGTCGAATTTTGCGTGCAACTGCATTATCCGTAATGAAATCCGGAATACACCCATCTTTCCTTAATCCATTAACGTGCTCCAAAATAGTATTTCAGATGTGTTATCCAAAGGCATTGTTTGCTTGTGAGCTTTGGTATGGTCTATCATGTCTATCAAATACTGAATTAACAATGTTAGAACGTTCTCACAAATATATATGTAAAATTATTCAAGGACTTCCTGCACGAACACGATCCGACAAGTGCACAAGCCTACTTGGTTGGCTTCCTGTGGAGTGCTATATTGACAAGTGTAAGTTACAATTTTTTGGAAGATGGTGTAGGATGGACAATAACTTGCTACCAAAACGTATACTATTACTACGACTTTTAGAATTTAGAAACAAATGTGCTAAAAAGCAAGATGGTTTTGTACCAGATTTAATCAGAATAGCCGTGAAATATGATTTAATAAACTTTGTTGAAAATTTCACGAAGTCAGGCAGCTTCCCAAGTAAGGCTGTATGGAACAGATACATTTCCGCTTCCATAGCAAATTTTGAAAATAACAGATGGCAACAAAGAATATCAGTTGACAGTGACTTTGAAATTTTCCGTACAATTCACAAACACATTGTACCACACAGAGTTTGGGTTATTGCTAAAACTAATTCTAATTTCATAGAAGGAGCTAAATATATTGTTGACCTATGTTCCGTCATCCGAACAGAGGAGTCTCCTCTCTTATGTGATAAATGTGGACAGCTTTTCTATAACATTATTGAACATATCATGTGTATGTGCGATCGTCTATCAGACTTAACGCTGAAGCTTTGGGAGGACTTAATAAGTATTAATCCGATTGTGTTCAGTGTTTATCTAGACAATCTAACTCTTTCACAGCAACACTTTTGTCATGTGATACGGAATATGACCTGGATCATGATAACAGTATTTATTTCTCAAAAACTTGTATTACACATGTTCATCGAATGTGCAGCGTTTTTTATAACAGTTATTAAACTTAGTACCTTCAGCATGTACAAGAATTACGGACATTTCAAGGCGAGATAACTCGTGTTACTTTTCTATTCTGGTTCCCATCTTGATCTCATCGTCTGGTGACCAGTAGATAAGAATAGATAACTCCCCTAAACGAACACCCCGCCAATAGATGTCACTTTGACGTTATGCCTATAGGGTAATTTATGATATTAGCAGTTATACGATAATTCCGAACGCAGTTGGATTTAAGAAAGAAACCCCGCGTACACTATACACAGATGAATGATGAAGAAATTGCCGATAGGAAAGAAATAATTAAAAAAAGAAAAGTTGTGCATGCCCTATGATGTAGAAAGAATATTTTCTGTTAACGATGGTTCAAAAGAGATACGTTTACATGTTATTATATTTCCTATATTTATAATATATATATATCTCTTGATCAAAATTTTTTTTAATTTTTTTTCTTAATCTAGTAAATTTTCTTATTGTATGAAATTTGCAACCCTGTTTATACTACACACGACCTTTTCGGAAGCTTTAAGATAGTCCAAATAATTTATCATCGGTGTTTCTGATTTTAACAAGTTCAATAAAAGCCGCAGGCAAACTGATCTATCCTTGTAAATTTCTTTTTAATTGGGTTAGATGAAAATCCAATATACAAATCCTTTCAACATCAAGCAGGCTTTCAAGCAGGCTTGAGTATTATCTAGATTATGTTTTATATAAAAAAAATAGCATTTAACTCTTCAACGTGATTCTGGAAAAGGATAGACAATTTATGAATATGACGAATACATAATCTTTCAATCAGTTTAATTGAAGTGTGGAGCTGGCATGTCAGTTATTGCTGTAGTAGTCCTTTAGTTAATTTATCATGTATCATTGCCATTTTGCTTAGTGTCTTAAAAGACTTTTGTTATCTATTCTGACATCGGACTCGGACTTCTTTTAAACTGAGTTTTACTGTGCGTATTGCTGTGTTTTGTTTATTCTACATAGGCTAGAGATATAGAGGGAGGGTTGAAATCTCATAAAACATATAAATAAAAGCTACAGAAGGCAATATCGTAAATATGACAAGATGTGCATTTTTTTACTGTCAATTTTAGATTTTATTTGATATGGGTAGGTCACATGTATTCGACATTGACATTGTATAAGCCAGATGTATACTCCATGCTGAATTTTATTTGATCTAGGTAACACGTAAACTCATTAACACCTGTGGATTAAATTGTAATATTTTCCTGTCCTCTAGGAACACAAAACTTACATAATTCACTACCCTTAATTAGACAAAGATATCAGTAAATAAAACCGCAGACTTTCTCCTTAAAGTTTAGTGGTTTGTACATATATTGAAGGTGTGCATGTGGTCAGGGTTTAATATTTGCTCTTTTGGGAGATAGTTGAAGTTATTTTAAAATAACACTTTGCATCTGCGGGGGCATCATTTGTTTCTCTCAGACACAATTAAATCTCAGATAAAGTTCTACATTATCTTTGTTATGATACAGTTACTTCAGAGTGAAGTGCGGAGCATCACTTTGTCTAGTTAATTTTATAATTATTTTTTTGTTGTAATTAATCTTATTTGAAAATATTCGTTCATATTTTCAGCCGTATCTCAATTTTGTTTTACTTTATAAAATTAGTTTCTATGTGTTACCCTATATTCTTATGTGTAGAATACTCTTAAACATTTAAACATAAGAATAGAGGGCAACATACATAAATTATTATTGTTAAATCGCATTGATAAGAGTTTGAACACTTAAGACAAGGTAAAAAAGTTGATGTGAAAAGACTATTTTCAAATTATAAATTAACTGCAAAAAATAAAAAAGGGGGTCTCTCAATAATCTCTTTTGCATGGACTACTATATTTTCAATATAATACATCAATGATAAGATAAAATAGTAACATATATGGTATTGAATAGTGATACCGCACCGGAAAGGATTTGCAGTGGCACCATGGGACGCTTAAACAATATACTATGTAAATATTGACACATTCGTGTTTATATGTTAGCTGAGGTCGATAATTATGGAGCTTTTCTTAAAAAGGACTTCGATATTTTTCGTCATTTGTAATTATTAAACGACATTTAATGAATATACTAAACAAGGATTTGTATAGGACTATACAAATCCTTGTACTAAACAATAAGATTAATGTATGAAGGAGAACATAAAGATAGCATATCCTAACAATGATTTTGGTGCTATGATATCTTACTGTATACATTCAAAATACTTGCATTTACTTCTCTGATCATTTCTTATAATGATAAGAATAATATTCCCTATACCTTTTCATTATACAAAACTTGTATAAAATTTTGTATGTTTTGAATAACATTAAAAATTGCACGTTGTCATCTTTTCTATTTCAATTTAGTTTTTCAGATTTCGTAGACATTTTTTTTCAATAATACAATCATGCAATTGTGTATTCAAATATTTGGTAATAATATAATTACTCAAATCAAAATAAGATTAATTAGACAGAGCCTTTAAAAAAACGAAAAAAAACCAACACTTTTTGCATATTTTTCTTCAAGATGTCAACAAAACCACACTACTTTTAAAATTTTGATGTTTAAAGAACTCTTTGGGATAATAGAAATTAATATATTGTTTAAAACCTAACTAGATATTTAAAATGATGGATGTAATTAGAAAAGAAGTTCACATCATAAAAATGAGAATTCAACTAAATAACAAGACCAATTTGTCTTTGAATACGGTCAATCTTAGTTGAATGAATATACATCGCATTCATAAATAATGAAGTTTCACTTTCAAATGCTTAGGGACAACAGTAAACATTATTTTAAAATGACGATTCTTATACCATTTGATAGGAAAATTAGTTGCCAATACTGTATAATTTGTTAATTTGATTTACAATAAAAAATGAATTTAATATGATTTTTTATAAAATATGCATACCTCGTAATTTAACATATCTCAACCAAAAGAGAACCCGACGTTCAACATGATAGGGACACCAGTAAATATCAAGATAAAGTGGATTTTATTACACCATTTCAAAGCTAAAAAAATGGTGAGATCTCTATAATTTATTAATTTTATATGAGATTTATAAAATAGACATAGTATTCGTTTATTTAGCTAGTGGTCATAATTCCCCATAGACAATAACGTTAAAAAAATTTCAATGATTACGGTTCTCTGTGTGGTAGCTGATAAAGCCATCCAGCTGAGCTGTCCGCAATTCTTGTGTATGAAATATTATCATTTACTCAAAAGTGACATTCAACTGATTCAATCACTCTAATTATGTGACATTTAAATCATTCAATCACTCTAATGTCTCGATTAATATGTAAATACTTTATTATTGTACAAAATTGTTAATACTTGCAAAATCTTCAATCAGAAGGAAATAAAGTTAATATATATAGCCTTTGATTTTCATATAGTGTGAACAATGTATTTCTTCCACTGATGTCTTCCTATTTTTCTTACGCATTCCCAATATTTATATGTGTTTATGCCTGAAAGATGAAATCATATTCATTTGGATATGGTTCAGTATAACAGGAACATAATATTAGTTACATAGTGTGCTAGTGACCTAATACGGTATATATGGGGTCAGTAAATTCCATATGGGGTGAGAGCGAAGCTCGAATCCCCATATGGCCCCATATATACCGTATTACGTTACTAGCACACTATGTAACGAATTTATCTTACCGACTATCTTAACGTGTGAAATTTAGACTAGTGACCTATCAAAATGAGCAAGTCTTCAATACCGTTAGCATTAAGAAACTACTTCCATTGATCCTACAAAAACAGATGCCAACAATAACAACTTGTTAGGTTTAAATGTGTTTTATGAATTTATTTCAATCTTCATCATCAATTTCTTGGTCTGTTGAAACCTTTAAGATTTTTTTTCTCAGTACCCTTTTGTTTTTATAAAGGGACGTAACACCACTACTAACCGTGTATGAAATAAGCCCCGCCTCCCTACTAACCTAATATGGAATATACACGGTCTCCACGCGGACGCTTTTAACTGTAGCAGGAACAATTCTGCTGGAGATTCGGGGATGCGGACCACAGCCGTTATTCTAGTTTGTGAACTGATTTATACGGAGACGATGGATGCTAAATGTAAAGCGCTATAAAATATCTATATAAAAGAAAACCAAAAACAGTGAAAACAATATAAAATTTAATCAACAAATACAACTTTAATTATGTAACCCAAAAGTAGAGTAATGGAGCATTCAATGACTTCAATATTTACCCGTATTAAGAAGGCATATGGCAGATGCACTAACCTTAAAGGGTGATTGGAAAGCACGGCTTTCCTAGGTTGGACTGAACGTCAGTAGTCAGACCATTCAACATAATAATTTCAAATCAATTATCTAAAATATATAAGTTTTCCGAAGAAGGTAATTAAAGGTTCTGCGACGATGCAAATATTAAACTTTAGAATATGAATAAATATCTTTAACCAATGAAATTCAAAATATCAATATCTATTCAATTTAACAAATATGTACTGAATAAGCTTCATGTAAATTATTAAATAAAGAAATATGAAATTTATAGTTTTAAACAAGGGAAATAACAATGACATAATAATCCTAACCGTTGCCACATTCCTCCCCCCTACGACAAACGATAAATTTCATAAATAAAGTCTGCAAACTGAAATGTCTATCAAATTGATGTATCTGCCACACTAAACACGCAAAATGCAAACGTCATGTAAAATAAATATGAATGATGTGTAATGATTAAACATTAAATCTAATATATATCAGTTAAAGTTAAATAATGAGACTGTTCAAGGAGACCACAACACCAGTCTGATACCCTCCTCCTCCCGTCGAAAACAAATGTAAATGAAATAACATTTGAAAATTTAAATTTAACAAAAGTCTATCAATGTTCACCAGATTAAATGTCTTTCAAACACATGTAATAATATCACTTAGAAATAAATGTCACTGTATAACACATACACAAACACACATCAGAATCAGAATCAGGTTCATCTGTTAGCGGACGCGACTTTAAATCTTCTTGGTAAGCAGGCTTCATATTCAGTGGTACGGCATATATTGTAACGGTACATCTAATGTTGAAATCCATGAAAAGTTATACCAGGCAATGTCCACCAATTTTGATCTCACAGTGGCACATTTGACGTGTACCACCGGGTTCTATTACTGCACTCCAACGTTGTTGATAACGGTAACACAGACGTTGTGCCACCGATTGAAAGCATCATTCAGCTGAACAAAATATACTGTTTCTGATCGGCACAGCAGACCTAGACTTATAATTTAAGTTGTACCAGGTAATCTCCACCACTGTTGATCTCACAGTGGCACATTTGACGTGTACCACCGGGTCCTATTACTGCATTCCAACGTTGTTGATAACGGTAGCACAAATGGTGTACCACCGGAGATGGATCGGGTCCATCTGTATGCAAGGTTCTCAAAATAAAATGGACGATGCCCAAATTTTGTGCAAGTTTCTAAATAAAGTTGGTCGATGCCCAACTGTTATAGCAAGGTTCTCAAAATAAAATGGACGATGCCCAAATTTTGCGCAAGGTACTAGATAATGGATCGATGCATCTGTATGAGCTAGAAGTGTTTCTAACTTGAAGCTTAACTTTCACTCTATTGGTTTCTGCCATAACTAATAAAAGTCAAGAGGTCGGACTTCTATAAACTCTCTAAATACTAAATATTTAGCTAGAGATTACAATCCAGACAAATGAGCAAAAACTCATAAACAAACCAATTCCAACTACAACTAACTAACAGTCTACACTTCAAACTACACATAAGATCAGCCATTATTCAAGTAATAATAAAAATGAAAAATATAACAAGACGAGACGCACGGCATCCCTCCCTTGGGAAAAGAAAAACCAAACAGCCAAAATTGAGGCGTATGACACCTCTGAGTATACATTGAAATAAATCTAAAGTAAAACTGTATATATACAACACAATGTAAAAACAAAATTAAACAAAGGTAACACAATCTGAACTACAAAAATTGTGATTTAAATCGTTCTTTAATATCCCTTCTATTTTTGAGAATTTCACTTGACTATCTGCAGACCTTTCATCTCTAGCATGGACTCCAAGAGACACATTTGGACACGTAGACCTGACATGACCTAACTGATGACATTTAAAACATTTCTTATGTTTATGTTTCCTATGTGATCTCAGTCGCCTCCTCAATATATTCATTAAAATTTCAAAATTCTTATGAACAGTATCACAACAAACTGAACTTTCTGACTCATTAATAGTCTCTGGATCACCAGTAAAATGAACAGCTTCATATTCAATAGCTAGTGATAAAGCCTCATCTAAACTATGAGGGTGCTTAAAAGTGACAAATTTAGCCATTTCAATATTCAAACATGATGTAAATAAGTCAGTAAAATACACATCTAAATCTGAAAAATTATCAGGATAAGCCTTATGAGCTAGTATCTTGAAACGCTGACCAAAGTCAGAAATTGTCTCATTTTCCTTCAAACTACAAACTCGCAGTTGAAATTTAAAATATGCCTCCCTCTCCTTAGGATTGAACCTCTGAATAAGTAAATTTTTCAAGCAGTCATAATCATACAACTGAGGCTTTTTTAAGAAACGTAAAATAGTTTGAGCATCACCTCTCAAATTCATTATTAACTGACATGCCATTTCAAATTCATTCCACTTATTCCAAAGAGAAACGGTCTCAAAATGAACAAAATAATCAGTAATATCAATGCTGATACCAACAAACAAACAAGGTTTTTCTTCAAACCTAATCATAACTGAATATAAATTTACAAATGAACCAAATTATGAAAATAAAATACCCCAAGAGAAACTATCTGCCCAACTCTTCCAAACTGGTCTGCTTAGGACTGTCATATCCAATTACAAGTACTGACTCAAATGTCTGCTCCATTTCTTATAAATAATTTAGTTCAGTTACAAACCAGAAAAGTTGCTTTAAGATTCCGCATCCGCCTCGCGGGACCAAAATGTAGCAGGAACAATTCTGCTGGAGATTCGGGGATGCGGACCACAGCTTATTCTAGTTTGTGAACTGATTTATACGGAGACGATGGATGCTAAATGTAAAGCGCTATAAAATATCTATATAAAAGAAAACCAAAAACAGTGAAAACAATATAAAATTTAATCAACAAATATAACTTTAATTATGTAACCCAAAAGTAGAGTAATGGAGCATTCAATGACTTCAATATTTACCCGTATTAAGAAGGCATATGGCAGATGCACTAACCTTAAAGGGTGATTGGAAAGCACGGCTTTCCCAGGTTGGACTGAACGTCAGTAGTCAGACCATTCAACATAATAATTTCAAATCAATTATCTAAAATATATAAGTTTTCCGAAGAAGGTAATTAAAGGTTCTGCGACGATGCAAATATTAAACTTTAGAATATGAATAAATATCTTTAACCAATGAAATTCAAAATATCAATATCTATTCAATTTAACAAATATGTACTGAATAAGCTTCATGTAAATTATTAAATAAAGAAATATGAAATTTATAGTTTTAAACAAGGGAAATAACAATGACATAATAATCCTAACTGCCACATAACCAATCATATTCCTAGAAATGTATAGGAGGTAAGATAAATATTGATATACTTTTCCCAGGGTATAAGTTTACGGAGCTGTACGTCAAACTGAATTAAATTGTCTAGTCAGTTATGACATACAATTATCCATGACTTGAGTTTGAGCAGGTAGATGTTTCTTTGAGTTTATATCCTAAAAGGATTCACCACACGCACTGTTTAGGTTTTATTAGTCTATAGATTATTGAAAACACAAAAGGGGTCCGAAAGAGGGGGGGTAAATTGTTTGATCCATAATTTCTGGAAAAAATAACTTAATTTACACAGGGAAGTGACAAAAAATAGTTTGTTTCCCTTGAAAATTATGATAAAATAAATAAAACATTTAGTCTTAAAATAAATCGTGTTCCTGTCGATATTTGATATTGAAGAAAATAGTTTTTATTCTAAATTGATTTGCATTAATATAACTGAGAAATTCACTGCATTTTGTGCTTAATCTATTGAGTTCTTAGGCTTAAGAATTGCATTAATTAAACATGTAACTGGTTTTGCCAACTACTGGTATCAATTTGTTAAACAAAAAAATATGTAATGGATTTCCACTTTTTTATAGAAAATTGTAGAAATGTATATAAATTTAGAATTATATGCCCAAAATACAGCCTCGAAAATTTTCCATTTCAAGTTTTCATCCAAATCTACAATGCTGACTTTCTATCTGAAATATTTTAATGTTCTGATATCATATTTATGTGTCTAGGCTGGTGTCAAGTTTTATTGATCATTTGTGAAATCCAGAGAAAAGTAGATTAACATTGAGAAAAATGTATTCATGGTCTTGGTTCTTGTGTGTTTAAAGTTATTCAAATGTGAGGTGCTTAATTTACATAAAAAGATGAAGTCCTTCATAAAATTTTCCCAAAATCTTTATTAAAATTTAAGAATAATTGTTTTGCCTGATCTATTTCACATCTAACTTCTGTAGGATAACTAGCGGTTCAAATATATGCTTTCAATCAAGTATCCACAAAGTGAAACATTGCCTCAGACCATACTGTCTGGAAGAAAAGTATAAAGCAAGAGTTATTTCCATTCAGGCTTCTTGTATCAAGACATCTAAGCATAGAAATGAGTAAAAAGAATAACAAATTTCTAATTCTATGGCATCTGTATGCATTATTATAAGTAAGTATGTGCTATCACTTAAATTAACCCACAGTTATTTCCAGCGTTATAAGGCTTAAGACCATTTTATACTAATCTAGTATGCTATTTGTTCCTTTTCTTTCTGTTGAAAGTACATTTAATATATGCAGAAGGATTATTTTCAACAAAAAACTTCATACATTTTTATTTGTACAAAATATTTACAGTTTTATACAAACCCTTGATAATTAACTCTTATTTTCAGACACAGACTCATATATAGGTTAACTGACTTTAAGAAATCTTATACATCAAATGATTATTTTTCTATTGTTACATTGAATATATGATCACGAAATGGTACATGTACCTTATGTTCAGAACATTTTAAAACGTATTTATTAAAAAAGTTATTTTTCTTTTCTCATAGATATGCTAATAGCTGAACAGATGCTTTAACATTGTTGACTCGATTAATTAAAAAGGGCTATATTCTTACTTTTTATTGAAATGGTGTACTAGTATTTAAAAACCAATGAACTTTGAAATAGCGGATTTCTGAGGATCAATTGTATTTCTTATGTTATATTTTCGATATCTGTATAATATGTCAAGATCTAAACTTTTTTTCCGCATTAATTAAAAATGCTAATATGCCTTCTTTTAATTGAAAATCTTTTAGATATAAAAATAAGAAGATGTGGTATGATTGCAAATGAGACAACTCCCCACAAGAGACCAAATGACACAGAAATTAACAACTAAAGGTCACTGTACAGCCTTCAACAATGACCAAAGCCCACACCACATAGTAGATAGTATAGTAAACTTGGTATCTCAACTATGATGAATTATATTATTTAAGATATAATTAAAATAAAATGTTCAGTTATTGTTATTTTCATAGACAGGAACAAAAAATAACATATATCCTTATACTTGATCATTCTAAGGATCGTTCATCCCAAGTTTGGTTGAAATAGGACCTGACAAGTGGATTTAAATTTTTAAAAAGGTTTATTTTTGCGCCTGTCCCAAGTCAGGAGCCTCTGGCCTTTGTTAGTCTTGTATCATTTTTAATTTTAGTTTCTTGTGTATAATTTGGAGTTTAGTATGAGGTCCATTATCACTGAACTAGTATACATATTTGTTTAGGGGCCAGCTGAAGGACGCCTCCGTGTGCGGGAGTTTCTCGCTGCATTGAAGACCCATTGGTGGCCATCAGCTGTTGTCTGCTCTATGGTCGGGTTGTTGTCTCTTTGACACATTCCCCATTTCCATTCTCAATTATATTATGACCGCTTCAACAAACAACAAGTTATAGCTATAGATCACATGATTCAGATTCATATTCAATAATTTATTAAAGTCTCACCACATACAACATACATTTAAAACCAGATACATATATATAAAATATAAAATAAACATATATAAAAACAAGTAAAATTTATGTATGTGACATTCTTAAAAGAATGAGAGAGACTATTTAAAAAAAATCAATACCAATTTATATATAAAATACTACAAAGAGCAATTAATGATATGAAATACTGGTTCTCCTTGTTGAAATGTTATTGCAGGTTTCGGCAACAATGTAACAAATATGGATATTTTTAAAAAGATATATAAATTTTTCTTCATCAGACCAATTTAAAACCATATCATTATGATACAATATATCAATAATCATTTCATGTCTTAGATCCTCATATAATGGACAATTTAAAAGTACATGTTTTTCATCCTCTGAAATATTGCAGTTAAAACAAACTCTATCGTCAAGATTTTCCTTTTCATATCGACCATTTTTAATTTCTAACGGTGCTGCATCACATCTAAATCTTGAAAAAGCATTACGCTGACATAGTGGCATTTTCTGTAGCAATTATTGATCAGTGTTATAAATATGTTTAAGAAAATTATATGTTCTCAATGTTTCTAGTATGGTCAGGCAAGCTAAAAAAAACAAACCTAAACAGTAAGCATTATAAAAAAAAATAAGGTTTTGGCTGATTACAATTAGAAAAAAAAAATATTGGAAAACTAATGTATCATTTATTGAAATAAATTGTTGTCACACCAGATTTAAATGCATTAATAGTTAATTAAGGGGTTTTTAACGACCTTGACTGGCTATAAAGCCCTCGCACGGTCGGCTTCAAACCTGTTACTGTGCTAAATAGTATATATACGAGAATTGAATTTAATCAAGAATACAATTAAATCTATCATTGTAAAAAAAAAAACCAATAAGACTTTATATATCATTAGTTTTTATTAGATTTTGGATTTCTTTTTTATCCTTTGAGTGCAAAAAGTTCTTTGGAATTTATTTATTTATTTATTTACAAGTTTGATCGTTTATATAAATATACATTGTTAATTTCCATTGTGTAATGCAATGTAGGCGTACATTTAATAATAATTTTGCAGCTGATATAATAGTTTTAGGTAAATAAATTGAAGAAAAAACTACTGTTTCGTATTGGTGCATATCATAACTTTCAATCGTATACACCTCTATGTCTTGCATTGTTCTGGACATAATATTCAATTTCATGTATGATAATATCAGAGACATATAATACATGTATTATATGTCTCTGATAATATATAGTATCAACATATGCTAATCTTACTTCAAGCATACGGATTCATTTCATCTCTATGGGTAGCAGATTCTGCTGAACAAATTTTATTGGTTTTAAACAACATGGGATGCCTATATAATTCTTTCATTACCTTTTGTAGTTGAGATGTTGTTTTATACAATTAACAACTATTATTTTTGTATAGACTACAGGATATTTTAAAAATATGTTGGCGGATTATACAAAATAAATGGAGAATGTGTCCCCATGGACACAGATGATGCCCCCGCTTGCATACAACATTAAAAAGGGACATAACTGAAGAACAATAAAAGTGATGCTGCCCAAATTTGTACTTGATCTTAGTTTTGCGGTAATAAGTATTGTGTATAGGTTTCATGTTTGGTTGGGGCAAACTTAAGTTACAGAACGGAAACTAAAATTTTTGCAATTTTTCGATTTATAAAGGGGCATCACTCAATAATGGTTAAAGTGACACTACCCAAATTAAACTTGATCTGTGTTTTATCAGTGGAAGGCAAAATTAAACATTGCATTGTATAAAGCATTGATTGTAGTTGATTCAACTATAATCATGGACAAAGGAAGGTAACTCCAATTTTAAAAATTACTTGAACAATGGCATCATTGATATTTTTAGAAAAAAATGAAAAATTGCTATTGTAAAGGGGCTTGACTCTAGAACAGTAAAAGTGACGCCACCATAATTCAAACTTGATCTGTGTATTGTGGTGATAAGCATTGTGTATTAGTTTCATAACATTTGGTTGAGGCAAACTTAAGTCAGAGAACGGAAATGAAAACTTTTGCAATTTTTTCCATTTATAAAGGGACATAACTCTAGAAAGGTTAAGGTGACGCCACCAAAATTCAAACTTGATCTGTGTTTATATTGTTTATAAGTTTGGTTGAGGCAAACTTATGTTAGAGAACGGAAACCAATTTTGGGACGTACAAACGTACGTACGTACAGACGGACAAGGGCAAAACTAAATGCCCCCTCCGCTTTGGCGGGGGCATAAAAATATGGAAATAGCATCTTCATCTTTGTAGGATGCTGATATGGCTTTATAAAGTTCCATATTGAACACACAAGCTTTTGGATTCTGGCATCTAATATATATATAGACTTTGATATACCTTTTGTTTGGATGGTGGCATCCCAATTACATGTATATGCATGCAGACTCAACTTTCTCTTTGGATGCTGCCATCCCATTAAAAAAATTGGATGTTCATCCTTTAAAGTTAATCTCAGGGGTGCTGGAATCCCAGTTGTAAGTAAAAGTTATCTCAACACATTATAAATTGAATGCTGACAGTCATTTCCTTTGGATGCTGGCATCTGTTTCTGTGAAAGCAGGTGGCCGTTTTGTTTAAAGGCTTGACATCTTTGCATTATATGTTTCTTTATATATTTGACCAGGTGACTTAACTTTAATCGCTCAATTGAAAAGTCTTTTATCTTTTAAAAAAAAAATTCACATATTTGGTGTTTGTTTATTATTTACGGTATATAAAAACTATATAGGAAAAGCGCATAAATCTAAAACTGGTGACTATTATTGTGATGAATTACAAAAATACAAATAAAACGAAACAGTAATATACAATATTATATTGTATTAAAGAGTGTTTGGGGTTACTGAAAGTGAGCTTAACCTCATAGCCTGCTGAAATGATATCATACTTAGTAGATATAGGAAGATGTGGTATGAGTGCCAATGAGACAACTCTCCAAAAGTTACAATTTATAAAAGTAAACCATTATAGGTCAAGGTACGGCCTTCAACATGGAGCATTGGCTCACACCGAACAGCAAGCTATAAAGGGCTCCATAAAAAATAGACATACATTGGTGATTGCACTTTATTAAGGTGCTTCATTTGAAGTCTGTAAGCCTGCGTTATAATTTTGTGTCGATGACAAACCCCCATTTTTAATTAAAGTATATATTGGCATTAAATATATAAGATATCATAAGGAGATCTGTCTTCCCTAGTTGCCTGCATACAATAATACACATACTGGTTTAATAACAATGCAAAATATTTTAAATTCAGCCAGCAGATTCTATAGTTTTATATAGAAATTACGTTGTGTCCACTTGTATCCGTCTGTAGCCCCCTATTTCATAAAGTTTTATATAGAAATAGCACTGTGTCCAGCTGTGTCCGCCTGTAGCCAGCAGATTCTATAAGTTTTATATAGAAATAACGTTGTGTCCACTTATGTTCGTCTGTAGCCCCCTGTTTCATAAAGTTTTATATAGAAATAGCACTGTGCCCAGCTGTGTCCGCCTGTAGCCAGCAGATTCTATACGTTTTATATAGAAATTACGTTGTGTCCACTTGTGTCCGCCTGTATCCCCCTATTTCATAAAGTTTTATATAGACATAGCACTGTGTCCAGCTGTGTCCGCCTGTAGCCAGCAGATTCTACAAGTTTTATATAGAAATTACGTTGTGTCCACTTGTGTCCGTCTGTAGCCCCCTGTTTCTTAAAGTTTTATATACTCGGAAATAGCACTGTGTCCATCTGTGTCCGCCTGTAGCCAGCAGATTCTATAAGTTTTATATAGAAATTACGTTGTGTCCACTTGTGTCCGCCTGTATCCCCAGTTTTTATAATTTTTATAAAAGGAATTGCACTGTGTCCAGCTGTGTCCGCCTGTCGCCACCAGATTAAATAAGTTTTATATAGATATTCCATTGTGTCCACTTGTGCCCGCCTATACCCCCCTATTTCATAAAGTTTTATATAGAAATAGCACTGTGTCCAGCTGTGTCCGCCTGTAGCCAGCAGATTCTATAAGTTTTATATAGAAATTACGTTGTGTCCACTTGTGTCCGCCTGTATCCCACGTTTATATAATTTTTATAAAGGAATAGCACTGTGTCCAGTTGTGTCCGCCTGTAGCCACCAGATTCTATAAGTTTTATATAGAAATTACGTTGTGTCCACTTGTGTCCGCCTGTATCCCCAGTTTTTATAATTGTTTTAAAGGAAATGCAATGTGTCCAGCTGTGTCCGCCTGTAGCCACCAGATTCTATAAGTTTTATATAGAAATTATGTTGTGTCCACTTGTGTCCGTCTGTAGCCCCCTGTTTCCTAAAGTTTTATATAGAAATAGCACTGTGTCCAGCTATGTCCGCCTGTGGCCAGCAGATTCTATAAGTTTCATATGGAAATTACGTTGTGTCCACTTGTGTCCGCCTGTAGCTCCCTGTTTGTGTAATTTTTATATAGAAATAGCACTGTGTCCAGCAGCGTCCAGCTCTGAGGGAAAAGACGGCCATTGTTTCTATTTTTTTTTTGGGGGGGGGGTATCTTTTGATAGTCTTCATACAAAGAATGAGCAAAAAAACAGCTAGAACATGTAGAAAGGTTGACAATATTGAAATTAGTTGTTGTTTGATGTAATTTCATTTCCTTAGTCAAGAATTCATCATGGAGTCAATTTGGACCAATGGAAGAGATCGGCACATTCTAAATAAAAACATTTGATTAAAGTTGAAAATTAATTATCTAAAATTCAATTGAATTATATCATTTAATAACTTCTACAATATATTTTTATTTTTTTTGTGTGTACCACTGAACTGCAGGCTAGGGTCATTCTCCATTTTTTGTGACAGTGCTCTAAGATTTTTAATTGATTACAACTTTCTCAAGAAAGTAAGGACTGAAAAGTCTATTCAGTTTTAAATTTCCATTGATAAAGTTCCCAGTTACAACTCTCATCACAGGGATACATGTACTTACAAAAATCAATCAGATTGATATAAGCTGTGTGCAGCTTGTTTCAAGATCGTACATTTTGATATATGCAAATTTCTTGAATAAATATGTTTAAACTACAAAAAGCAACATTTGAAAATTTTATAATTTTTTACCATTATGCTGGTACACAAAATTTTGTTTAAATGGAAGATTACTTATCATATAATAAATGTCACATTTTAAGTGTTCAGATACATTAACTTTTATTTTGGTAGATAATTACACATCAATTGAGGTGCTCCTGTATTGGAGGAAGATTCTCAATACAGTTACAGAAAGAATGAAAACTGTCGTTTCTCTCCCCAATCTCATGTATCCCCATTGTTTACCGCGCCGGACAGTTGACCTATAAATTAAAGCATTGATGTTGGAATCATCTACAGCAAATACAATTATGTTTCAATAAACTAATACCGATTTTAAAATCGTACACGAATTCTGTGAATGATTTTAATAATGAGTAAAGGATATCCCTTCTTCTACGTAGTGTGGAATTCCAACCATGACGTCACTAGGTTGGATATATTTAGAATATTTCGTAATACTGATTTTTCCGGATTGTAAAAGAAACGTAAATAGTGTAAGGGAGAGCTCAAGATACGATAATTTCACAAGAAACTGAAGGGAAATGTGTAAAAAAGTGTTTAAAGTCAATCTGTTCATTTGTGTGTCTCCTCATCAATTCAGTATGAAATTTTGAGGTGTTTTCCCAACTATAAAAACAAAATGATTGACGTGAGAAGCTTGGAAGTCTGGCCAACCAAATAGGGAATTGACGGCTTGAAGCCGTCTTTCCCCAAAAAGTGACTGCTAACAGATGACAACATTGATGATGAAGGTACATTTTACTCCTGTCTAAGCCTTTTCTTCAAACTTTACACATTTCACGCAATGGTTGACGGCGCAATGTATCCACTGGTACAAAGTTTACTTCCAGCCAAGAGCGAACTAGTTTACACAAGGTTCATGACTTTACTCAAAGATGTATGTCACCAAATACAACTTCAGCCTACCACTATCCTCCTGGACTATGAAGTCGCCATCCGAAATGCAGCATATTATGTATTTCCTTACATCAACGCAAACCACTGTTTTCCCACTACATACAACGCATCTGGTGAAAAGCACAAGGAACAGGGATTCAGGTTCCATACAAGAAAGACAACATCCTTCAACTAGTACGCCGTGCCGCTGTCCTACCACTTGTACCTACTGCTGAGGTCGAAGAAGCGTGATTTAATGCCTTAACCGACATAGATCAGATTGATACTAACATCAACTACACGCCCTTTACAGACTATGCAACAAAATACTGATGAGACCATTACACAACACAGGGACTGAGGACTACAAATCATCAAGATGGATGGAAAGCAAGCTCAAGAAACATGTCCAGCACCCACATCCAAACATCTTTAAACTCATAAAACTATACTGAAACATGAGGAAGCTATGCACTGACCATGATCCAATATGCAGCCGGTGTGAAGAGAGTGGCCCAAAAACAATGGTATTTCGAAATGAACAACAGATTAGAAGAACTTATAGATAGATACAGTACTCCCTGTGACATTATCTTATTAATGGTGGCCATAAAAAATATGGTCACCATGATAAAATGAAATAAAAAAACTAGTTGAACATATAGCTTCCTAACTTTTTTTTGGTAAAAATTTTCTCATGACTGTTTGTTTTGATGTTATACCTTTTAAATAATTCTATTAATTAAAGTTATTTTTTACATGTATTTTTTGGCAAGTGAATAATAAATGAGTATCATCTTCTAATATAATGCAAACTTTCACAACGCCTGCCTTTTTCCATTGAACGGGTGTTTCTCAAATTAATTTTCTAAAATCAAAATTGTTTATACTTACTGCATTTAACATGGTTAAACAAATGTTTAAGATGATCTTTAGGACTTATTCTAAATAAAATTTGGGCAATTCATTATTTTTCTACATGTATATATTCAAAATATTCATTACAGAAAAAATTGATAATATATTTGTTGTCATATAAACATATTACAATTTAATCAAGTTTCTGACAAAAAAACCAAAAACAATCATTATAATGCAAAGAAATAACAATTTTATAAGAAATCAAAACACATGGAAAAAATAATTAGGTTTTACCCTCAGTTCTAATGACTTTTTTTTTATAAAGGAGTCAATATTTTAAACATGTTCCATGTTATAGAGGTTTAGCATTTCTTTTACTTTTTGTTCTTGGTTAAGATTTTATTCATAAGATTCAAGATTTTATTCATAAGATTCAAGATTTTATTCATAAGATTCAAGATTTTATTCATAAGATTCAAGATTTTATTCATAAACTGGTCAGAGACATAATTATGAGAAAGTAAACAATTTTCAAATAGATTATCTCTAAGTTGTTATGTTAATTTTACAAACAATTCTATCCTTTATAGGAATTTTTATCCACCATTTTCTATTTCTAAATTCTGACCACTAATTCTTTACTGAGTGAAGCATTTGAGTTTACTGTTTTCATCATAAGTTTTTATTTTATTTTCAAAAATATTCTTATTTTTTTTCTTAAAATTCATTTTTAATCAAGGGCTTTAAAGAATCTAATTCATTCAAGTCCCTGCAATTATTAACTTTCTCTAAAAGGCCCTAGTTGAGTGAAATATTCTTTGCAAATGTATACCAAGAATATGTATCATGGATATGCCAGTCCTGCAGTTTCGACAATATAATACACAGAACACAAAAAGTGATTTAATTAATAGACCATAAAAATGTCACAATCTATATAGAAGTGTACTTTATTTTTTCTGGAGACAAATTTTGCCTGTTAACTGACAAAATTAGCCAAACTGAAGATAACATATTTGATAAGTTTACAATTATTTCAAAAAGCAAGACAATTTTTTCTTTAAATAATTTCTTTTCATAAGATTTACTTTATTCAGATCAATATACAGATAAGAAGATTTTTCATTATGATTAGCATATATATCAAAATTTGATGATAACTAGGTAGCCATTTGGAAACTTTAAGTCTCTAGTGATTCTTCATGCACAACTCCAGTTTTGAGATTTGGAAAAATATAAAAGATAAACAAAGATAGTTTATTCCTATACATGTACCATATAAATGATATTTTTAGTTTTCCTGAATAATAATCATGAAAAAAGATTGTACAACTTTGTTAACAAAATTTATTGTAAAAGGATTGATATTCATGATATTGATAGTTTTAATTAGTTAAGAAACAGGCTTGTTAAATTACTTGCTTCATGGTTCCTTTAAAGGGAAACTCCGCAAAAAAATGAAAAATTGATATTTTGTTCTTTAAGCATAAAAAACCACATGTTCATAAATAAAAAACTTTTATTCTCTATGTAAAGAGATCAAAATCAATTTTTGAAATTCACTATCAGTTCTCGACATATCGCCATCTTGTCGGCATATTCGATCTAAAAAGTCACGTGATATCTACAAACCACAAAGAACAAAAAGAATCGGGGATTTACCGACCGTGCGTTAAAAACTCCCATCATCAATTGGGCATTACCGTAGACGGTTATTCAGTGTCAAAATGTCTTGTCAAGCGTACGGTTGTTCTGTTAGACAAGATTATGACAAAAGTCTACATAGTTTTCCCAATCCCACAAAAAAAGAAAGAATTGTATCAGACATGGTTGTACAACCTAAAACTAACAGCAAATAGTTGCATCTATAGCAAGCACAAGTTGGTGTGTGAAGACCATTTTGAACAATATTGTTTCAAGGGAGATTCGATGGCAATTATCCTTTTTTAATAACAAAATAACCTAGCAGTTCTGATAGCTATAGTTATCAAATCCTTATATGATAAGATCTCGTTGAATAAAAAAAATATAGATTTGATGAGGAAGAACAGTTTCAATTATAAGAAAGACAAATGCAGTGTTCTTGTAACAATCACTGATTTACAGAAGATTCATTAGTATGCCTCTTTTATAAAAAGTGCATTGATTTGTATAAAGAATAGTTCCGTATTTAGACAAGATAATTTTTCAATTAATAAAGTTATACGATATAAAATAACATTTTTTTAATTATGATATTTAACGGCTATTGACAAGGAGCAATGTTAGGAAGAGGTTTTAGCTGGGACATAATATGTTGATATAGTATAATATTCCCAGGTTATAGATATGTAAATATCGAAATATCGGACATCTCAATTTTTTTTATCAAAAGTGGTTTTTTTTTAACTAATCTTTAAATTATATCAAATTGATACGGGATCAATTCGGAACGGTCACTTATAAAGACACTTAGCTTTACAGTTAAAGGTGTGACTCTATCTGGTATGTTCGGTGACAAATTTATAGATTTTTTTTCTTTTTAAATTTTATTTACGTTATCTTATTATATATATATTTTGGCTTCCTCCCGAATTGATAATAGGTATGTCAGAATTATTAATAGATGTCGTGTCAGAGCGACACATTCAGTTAGGTATTCCAAGGACGTATATTAGATACACGTCCCTGGGTATTCCAGTCGGCAGTGACATCCTGTCAACTAAAAATTCGTATTACACAATTATATAATACAGGTTCATGCATGGCCTCTTTATTGAGGTACCTGGTGTGCACAGGTAACATTTATTGAACCATATATTTGTGTCTAACGTTGTTTAT